>NC_091293.1:7297596-7367596 GCF_038502225.1 Cherax quadricarinatus
TCCTTGGTTATATGTACCTCATTCAGCACTTGCTTGTGTACCCCCCTGTTCTGATTTCCTGGAGTCCTACTGGTTTCCACTGTAAATACTTCACTAAATCTCGTGTGGAACTCCTCAAATACCTCTCGGTCGTTTCTTGTGAACTCCCCATCACCCTTCCTCAGTCTGATTACCTGATCATTGACTGTTGTTTTCCACCTGATGTGGCTATATAACAGCTTCTGGTCAGACTTGACTTTCGATGCTATGTCATTTTCATATTGTCGCTGAGCCTCCCTTCTTATCTGTGCATATTCGTTTCTGGCTCTTCGGCTAATCTTTTTATTTTCCTGAGTTATCTGTCTTCTGTATCTTTTCCATTCTCTAGTACACCTAGGTTTTGCCTTCCTACACCTTTGGGTGAACCAAGGACTCGTTCTGTTCTTCACATTATTTCTGTTTCCCTTGGGAAGAAACCTCTCCTCTGCCTCCTTGCATTTTGCTGCCTCATAGTCCATCATTTCTTGTACTGGTTTTCCTGTCAGTTCCCTCTCCCACTGAATGTCTTGCAGGAAGTTCCTCGTGCTTGAGTAGTTCCCCCTTTTGTAGTTTGGTTTTTTCCAACCTATTCCTGCTACTCTCTCCACTTGAAGCTCAACTATGTAGTCGAAGCACAGAACCACATGATCACTAGCTCCTAGGGGCCTTTCATACAAGATATCCTCGATGTCCGAGCTACTCAAGGTGAATACAAGGTCCAGTCTTGCTGGTTCATCCTCACTTCTCTCCCTGGTAGTGTCTGTAACATGTTGATGGATGAAGTTTTCCAGGTTTTCCCAGTCAATCTCCTTGTCATTGAAATCACCCATAACTAGTAACTTTGCTCCCCCCATGTGTGCTCTCCTGGCCACGTCGGCTAGTGTGTCGACCATTGCTCTGTTGCTCTCATCGTATTCTTCTCTTGGCCTCCTGCAGTTCTGTGGTGGGTTGTACATTACTGCAATTATCACCTTATGTCCCTTAGACTGGATTGTTCCTACTAAGTAGTCCCTTTCGCTCGTGCTATCCATTCCTTCCATTTTCTCAAAACCCCACTGGTTTTTAATGAGCAATGCAACTCCTCCTCCCCCTCTCCTCCCTCTGACTTTCCTGAGGATTTGATATCCGGATGGAAAGATTGAATCTGTTATTATTCTGGTGAGTTTTGTTTCTGTGAGTGCCATTATGTCTGGGGATGTGTGTGTGTGTGTGTGTGTGAGTAGGGATCGTGTTGTGAACCCTGGGTCTTCCTGTTGGGTTAAGTTGAACTCTTCTACTGTAATTTTGTGTTACGTGTTTGTGGCATCTAGCATGAAATCAATTTCTTCAATTCTGCTTTCTAGAGAGTTACACTTCTCTGCTAAGTTTCAAGCTATAAAACCGCTTTCTATGTCTGATGGGCTCATGTGTGTATGTCTTGTCTTCCATGATTCCTCCCATGTTACGCTTTCTGTCCAGGGCCACGCTGTCGATTTCCCTCGGAGCAGTTTGTATGTTTTGCTAATATCTTCTCCTACTCCCTTACCTAATACTTCGCTTGCACCAAATAACTTTACTTTGCTTAAGTTTTTTTTTTTTTTACTCTTCCTTCTTCAAGTGTTTAATTACCATTTTTTTTCTTTCGTTTTGGTCTCAGCTCATGAGAAACATTTTTCTTTCTGCTCATTTTCTCAGATCCCTTACAGTATTTTATTTATTGGGATTAAGTCTCCTCCGCATTTCCTTTTGTGAAATCTTTGGAAAATTTAGCTCCGAAGTTTTCCAGTGGGCACGAGAAAGTTTTGGTTCCATGCTATCAATGCTGACACCAAAATTCGTCGTAAAAGTTTGACGTCCAAAATTCTGTGGGATTCTTAAGATTCCAGAAAGAAGGTTTTATATTAGCCAACCTTACATATGCTGCCGACATTGTCCTGTTCATGACCGCCTCAGGCGATGAATTTAGTGTAATATTCAGCCTCAGGTTGCAATTAAAGTAGTTATTCTCTTTTCTATAGGTACGATGTCAAGTGGTCTTGTTTCTCTTTCCCCATTTTCATCACCTTCCATTTGTTTGACCGCTCTTGTGACTTACCTTATTTTTCATGTTGCTTCTTATAATCTCCTATTTCAAATTTTTTTCTAACTTTTTTTCTAAGATTAGTTGCTAGTGCAGGTAACATTGATGTATTTGCAATCACTGAGACATGGTTTAATTCCAAAAGTCGGGACATGCCTTCGGAATGTCACATTCAGGGTTTTAAATTGTTCTAAGTAGATAGAAATATCTGTAAGGGAGGTGGGGTGGCACTGTATGTCCGAGATCACTTAAACTGGTGCATAAAAACGCGTATTAAGAATTTGATTCTAGGAGTGATATACCGTCCCCCAAACTTGGATAGGGACCAAGGGAAATTACTGTGGGAGGAAATTGTTAAGGCTATAAGGCACGATAATGTAGTAATTCTAGGGGACTTTAACTTTAGTCACATTGATTGGAATTTCTTGACCGGGAATTTAGAATCAAATGACTTCTTAGTAGTAGTTCAGGAATGTTTTTTGAAGCAGTTTGTGACAGAACCTACAAGGGGAAATAACCTTCTTGATTTGGTTCTGGCGAACAAGGAAACCCTTGTTAATAATTTAGAAATTAATGAGGAACACGGCACAAGCGATCACAAATCAATTACCTTTAGCATAGAATGGAAGTATGATAGTAGGGACAACTCAGTAACAGTTCCAGATTTTCGCTTAGCAGATTACAATGGGCTTAGAGAACACTTATCATCTGTTGACTGGGGTAACGAAGAGAGCTATCAATATGACAGTTTTCTGAACACTATACATGCTGCTCAAAGAACGTTTATCCCGTATAAAGAAATTAGATCAAATAGAAATGACCCAAAATGGATGAATAATAGGCTGAAATATCTACTAGGGCATAAAGGAGTTTATAGGCGTATAAAAAGAGGTGAGGGTCATCTTATGAATCAGAATATTGACATACAGAGGGACGTTAAAAAGGGGATAAGAAAAGCTAAAAGGGACTACGAAATTAAAGTTGCTAGGGATTCTAAAACTAACACAAAAAGTTTTTTCCAGGTCTACAGAACGAAAGTCAGAGATAAGATAGGTCCCCTTAAAAATAACTATGGGCACCTTACTGACAAAGACAATGAAATGTGCTCGATTTTAAATAATTATTTTCTCTCGGTTTTTACACAGGAAGACACTAATAATATTCCAGTAATTAATTTTTATAGTGAGCCTGAAGAAGATAAATTATGTAACATCACAGTCACTAGTGAAATGGTTGTGAAGCAGATAGACCAACTGTAGCAAAATAAGTCGCCGGGTCCTGATGAACTTTTTTCAAGGGTTCTTAAGGAATGCAAAATGGAACTCTGTGAACCATTAACTAATATTTTTAATTTATCTCTTCAAACAGGTGTAGTGTCTAATATGTGGAAGATGGCTAATGTAATTCCTATTTTTAAAGCAGGGGACAAGTCGTTACTGTCAAATTACCGCCCAATAAGCCTGACCTCAATTGTAGGAAAATTAGTAGAGTAAATTATAGCTGAGATTTTAAGAAGCCATCTCGATAAGCATAGCTTGATTAATGATACTCAGCATGGATTCACGAGAGGCCGTTCTTGTCTAACTAATTTATTAACTTTCTTCAGTAAAGCTTTTGAGGCTGTTGATCACGATAAAGAATTTGATATTATTTACTTAGATTTTAGTAAGGCTTTTGATAGAGTTCCGCACCATAGACTGTTAAAGAAAGTGGCAGCTCATGGCATTGGGGGAAAAGTGCTGTCATGGATCAAGTCATGGCTCACAGACAGGAATCAGAGTGTGTCCATAAATGGGGTTAAATCCGAGTGGGGATCTGTAACAAGTGGGGTTCTACAGGGATCAGTCTTGGGCCCGTTGCTGTTTATAATATCAATGATCTTGATGAGGCAATTACTAGTGAAATGAGCAAATTCGCCGATGATACAAAGATAGGTAGGATAATTGATTCAAACGTAGATATCAGGGAACTTCAGGAGGATTTAGACAATCTCAATACCTGGTCAGCAAAGTGGCAGATGCAGTTCAGTGTAGATAAATGCAAGGTTCTGAAGCTCGGGAGTGTCCATAACCCTAGCACTTATAAGTTAAATAATGTAGAACTTAGCCATACAGATTGTGAAAAGGACATGGGGGTTATGATAAGCAGTAACCTTAAACCAAGACAACAATGCCTAAGCGTACGTAATAAGGCAAACTGGGATTTATATCAAGAAGTGAAAGTTAAGACACTTGTGCAACATCTGGTTATCTTTATTGTAAACGTTTCGCCATCCAGTGGCTTTATCAATACAAATTCTTGGACATAATTAGAAAACAGAAGAACTGGAGAACTATATACAAAAGATGAGGTAATCAGTCCCTCAGCCTTGGAGGTGGTGTTTACAACACTGTGGTTGTAGAGATTCTGAATTTGTATTGATAAAGCCACTGGATGGCGAAACGTTTACAATAAAGATAACCAGATGTTGTAATAAAGTTGGTAGAATTACCGACAATATGTAAAGTAAAAGGACTCAAGTGCAACTAATGTGACATTTTATTGTGGCAACGTTTCGCTCTCCAGGAGCTTTATCAAGCCATTACAAACAATACATGGACACAGAGGGTATATAAAGGCTCAGAGTGAGGTGTAATACTAGTGAGGTACCATTTCGATATTCACTAGTGGTAGTAGTAGTAGTAGTAGTAGTAGTGACAAAAATAATACAATATGGTAGAGCAATTAATTCGTACATGAGTAGAAGGACATAAAAGCTATTACTTGGGTAACATACAAATAGGTTGGACAAATATAGACTGGAAAGAGGCAGGTAGTTTCAGTGTTCACTCTCTGTAATGTGCCTTGTGTAGTATAACAGGAGAGACTGTGATGGCAGGGTTTACTGTTTTCAGGAGGATTCTTGCTAAGACTTCGGAGATGGTGAAGCTGCCGTTGTTTTGTTTAACTGTATTCGAAACAGCGATCAGTGCTGATTCGAGGCACTTGCGTCTGCGGAAATTAGTTTCTTTAATCACTAATTGGGCGTCTCTAAATTTCATGAGATGATTGGTGGAATTTCGGTGTTGTACACAGGCGTTGTTCAAGTTATCGTTCCTACATGCGTAAATGTATTCATTGAGGCGGGTGTCGAGGGTTCTTGCTGTTTCACCTACGTAGATCTTGTCACAGCCTCCACAGGGTATAGTGTAAACTCCTGCATTGACTGGTTCGTGGTGACTGGTTCGCCACTGTGTGGCGAAACTTTTCCTCAATAAAGATACCCAAGAGTTGCACATATGTCTAATTTATCGACATATTTATTAGAAAACGTTTCGGTCCTGGGACCTTGATCACTTCTAACATACAGAGGGAGAAAGACATTATATATATAAGCTTATATATATAATGTCTTTCTCCCTCTGTATGTTAGAAGTGATCAAGGTCCCAGGACCGAAACGTTTTCTAATAAATATATCATAGTGTTTGCTTACGTGTCTTTCTAAACCAACTTGTCGGTATTTATTACCAAGGTTTATACCAAAGTTCTGGTTAAAGGACTGATCATTAGGGAATTCGACACGTTACATTTCTCCATTCTGACATCTACAATAGTGTGACGACTATTTGTTTATTTGGTATTCTGTTTTTCATGGTAGCAACCTTCCAGCTTCTTCAGTCGATTTCTCTGTTTTCAAGGCTTGGCTTTTGTGGGCCACTATATATAAAGCTTAGGGACTCTTTAAGAATATCTAGTCTCCTACACTTTTCTTTATTGCATGATCTCCGTCATCCTGTTATGAAATTCATATACGGTACACTATCATAGGCCTCTAGCAACTTCGTGGGGAAGATTTTCACTGCTTGATCCCGTTTCTCCAGGTGTTCCTCCATTATTCTCCTGACTATCTTCTCCAATACCCTACAGAATGTCCAGATCACGGATACCTTGGTGAATTTAAAGAATAGCTACCTGTTCTCCTGTTTGAATGTCTGGTATCTAGGTTTTTTAGTGATGAGTTTCGCTTCCATTGACATAAATTTTCAATTTCAGAGCACAGTTCCCCTGCACCGTCTCTCAATATCCATGATTAATGGTTGTCAAGTCCGGAGTATGTTATGGCCGATTCATTCAGCAGCTTCTCTACCTGGAAATATAAACACACATGCAGTATGGAAATAAATGGTATAAAATACCGACACAATGGAAATATAAACACATATGCAGTATAATGTGATCCTTTATTGAGTACGTTTCGCCCACACAGTGGGCTTTTTCAAGTCACAAACAGAACTACCTGGGGTGGAAGGAACGCGAGTATTTATAGTCCAGTTCAGAATGCTGAGGTCAGGTGGAGAATGCTGCATCTGATGATGTACCGAGTGGGGTTATAGAGTCTAAAAACTTGGGTAGCTTGGAAAGGAGATTGGATAAGTTTGTGAGCAGACCTTCTACAGTGTTCTTATGTGGGATAGCGATGAAGAAGTTTCTTGGCAAGTGGTTCAGCTATGTTATAGAAGCCACTATTCTGGTTGAAGTTGTCGGATATAGAAATAAGTGATGATTCCAGGATTCTTCGGTATTGAGTGTTGTCTTCTGTGGCGATAAGTCTTGAGTTTCTGTAGTTTATCAAGTGGTTGTGGGAATTACGGTGTTGTACGCAGGCATTCCTTGTGTCGTCAGACCTGCTTGCGTATTAGTGTTCTGAAATACGTGTTTGGAGGTCCCTTGATGTTTCGCCCACGTATAACTTGTTGCAGTCATTGCAAGGGATTATGTATACCCCTGCAGAGGGTGGAAGCTTGTCCTGTCTATCACTGGTAATGTCCTTCATGGTCGTGGTTGTGGAGGTAGATACTTGAAATGAGGTATTGGAAAAGATGTTGGAAACGTGTTTGGCAATGGAGTTGGTGGGGAGGACTATGTATCTCTTCTCGGCAGTGTCTTCTCTGGGTGTGTTGAAGATGTTTAATGCCCGTCGTCTGCAGTCTCTGATGAAGTGACGAGGATAGTGGAGTTTAGAAAATACTTGTTCAATCATCGTGCATTCTTCTTCAAGAAACTCATTGCTGCAGATTCTGAGTGCACGCAGGAAGAAGCTTATAATTACACCACGTTTGGTTTTGGTGTCGTGGTGAGAGTAAAAGTGGAGAAGATCGTTTTGGTTGGTGGGTTTTCGATAGACTTTAAAACGAAGTTCGTGGTCAGCTTTGCAAAGCAGAACATCAAGGAAAGGAAGAGTGTTGTCGACTTCTTCTTCAAGTGTGAACTGGATTGAAGGCTCGACCTGGTTGAGCTTGTCTTGGAGAGCTTTAACATTGAAGCGTTTAGGAGTTATGAGGAGAATGTCGTCAACATAACGGAGCCAGGTGACAGACGAAGGAATAATGGTGGAGAAACGTTCGGCTTCTAGATGTTCCATGTATAGGTTCGCCAGGACCGCACTGAGTGGCGAACCCATGGGTAGTCCAAAAGTCTGCTGAAAGAGGTGATTTTCGAAAGAGAAACACGTAAAGCCAACGCATAGTTTAACAAGGTCGATGAAATCGCTGGCTGGAATGGGAAGATCAAGTGAATCGTCAATTTTCCTGCGCAAGAGATCGATGGCTTGTGTAGTAGGTACTTTGGTGAATAGGGAAGTCACGTCAAGGCTGGAAAGTTTCTTGTTCCTGATGTTGATGTTGCGAATGCGATTGAGAAGATCACCCGAGTGTTTGAGATGTGCTGGACTGATAGTGCCCAAGAGTTTAGAGAGGTGTTTTGCGAGAATTCCTGAGAGCTGGTGGGGAGCACTGCCTATTCCCGAGGATATGGGCCTCAGTGGGATACTTGGCTTGTGAGTTTTTGGCAGGCCGTACATCCTGGCAGGTCTGGGGTTGCTGGGTATGGTGTGCAGAAGTTTCTTCCCTTGTTCTGAGCCCCTCAGAATGCGGCGAGTCCTTTGAAGAAAAGTTTTAGTAAGGTTGATAAATTAGACACATGTGCAACTCTTGGGTATCTTTATTGAGGAAACGTTTCGCCACACAGTGGCTTCATCAGTCCAGACACTGCAACTTCTTGGGATCTTAATACTTGGGAATTCTTTGCTTGCCTAATTCTTGGGCACGACCTACTTCAACATTGAACAAATGTTACACGACCTATGACTGCTGCACCTCTCCTGCCAACAGTTTATAAGCTCCTTCTCAGCACGTATGCCGTATTCTATTCAAGATTGATGGACTGACCACATCGACTCAAGGTTGAGGGACTGATTACCTCATTCTCCTCCTGTTCTTCAAGATTCTCCTTTGTATGGACTGATGAAGCCACTGTGTGGCGAAACGTTTCCTCAATAAAGATACCCAAGAGTTGCACATGTGTCTAATTTATCAACATGTCGGTTCTCTGAACCATTCATCTACAAACCTGTCAGACACTGCAACTTCTTGGGATCTTAATACTTGGGAATTCTTCGCTTGCCTAATTCTTGGGCACGACCTACTTCAACATTGAACAAATGTTACACGACCTATGACTGCTGCACCTCTCCTGCCAACGGTTTATAAGCTCCTTCTCTGCACGTATGCCGTATTCTATTCAAGATTGATGGACTGACCACATCGACTCAAGGTTGAGGGACTGATTACCTCATTCTCCACCTGTTCTTCAAGATTCTCCTTTGTATGGACTGATGAAGCCACTGTGTGGCGAAACGTTTCCTCAATAAAGATACCCTAGAGTTGCACATGTGTCTAATTTATCAACATGTCGGTTCTCTGAACCATTAATCTACAAACCTGTCAGACACTGCAACTTCTTGGGATCTTAATACTTGGGAATTCTTCGCTTGCCTAATTCTTGGGCACGACCTACTTCAACATTAAACAAATGTTACACGACCTATGACTGCTGCACCTCTCCTGCCAACGGTTTATAAGCTCCTTCTCAGCACGTATGCCGTATTCTATTCAAGATTGATGGACTGACCACATCGACTCAAGGTTGAGGGACTGATTACCTCATTCTCCTCCTGTTCTTCATGATTCTCCTTTGTATGGACTGGTGAAGCCACTGTGTGGCGAAACGTTTCCTCAATAAAGATACCCAAGAGTTGCACATGTGTCTAATTTATCAACATGTCGGTTCTCTGAACCATTCATTTAGTAAGGTTGTCCACTTGGTTAGTTGTGAGAGGTTTGTAGGTATCTGGGTCATTAAGTAGATTGAGCATTTTGTTCCTGTAATCGTCAGTGTTCATGATAACAACACCACCTCCTTTGTCAGCGGTGTTGACCCTGATGGTCGTGTCTTCTGCTAAACCTTTGAGTGCATTGATGTAACGTCGAGGTATGGCTGGGGAGCTGCGTGTTGAGATGGCTGCAGTAGAAATGGATCCTTCACACAGAGAATACCTGGACCTTCTTCGAAAAGCTTACTCACTTCACAACAGACACAATTTTCTTCGTGATTGCATCGAAGAAATGGTCTTACCAAGATCTACTCCTCCTCAAATTGCCAACATCAAACCACCTTTCTCCGCTACACCTCGGACCTACCTTGAAGAGTGTGCAGACGACTTAAACAATGCTACAAAGGAAGCTTTTCTCCAAGCCAGAACACTAGGCACAACACTCCGGGGCAACATGAACAGATGCACCGCCGAAATCATTCGCAGCAGAGTTACCACAGCGAATGTTCAACAGAAGATCAAACTTTCTAGGAAACTACAAACACTCTGCGATAATAGTAATTGGAAAAGTTTAGGAAGACCTGAAATTATTCAAAATCTTTCATCTCGTCCACTGTCAACCACAGAAACTGAAGCCCTCAGCTTAGGCCTCAAATTCGCAACAGGAATTACGAAACCAAAACAAGACCTCAACTTCATCGCCAAAAACTACAGACACAATGACTCCGACTTCCAAAAGGCTATCTTCAAGGCATCATCTCAGCAGCCATCTCAACACGCAGCTCCCCAGTCACACCTCGACGTTACATCAATGCACTCAAAGGTTTAGCAGAAGACACGACCATCAGGGTCACCACCGCTGACAAAGGAGATGGTGTTATCATGAACACTGACGGTTACAGGAACAAAATGCTAAATCTACTTAATGACCCAGATACCTACAAACCTCTCACAACTAACCAAGTGGACAACCTTACTAAAACCTTTCTTCAAAGGACTCGCCGCATTCTGAGGGGCTCAGAACAAGGGAAGAAACTTCTGCACACCATACCCAGCAACCCCAGACCTGCCAGGATGTACGGCCTGCCAAAAACTCACAAGCCAGGTATCCCACTGAGGCCCATATCCTCAGGAATGGGCAGTGCTCCCCACAAGCTCTCAGGAATTCTCGCAAAACACCTCTCTAAACTCTTGGGCACTATCCGTCCAGCACATCTCAAACACTCGGGTGATCTTCTCAATCGCATTCGCAACATCAACATCAGGAACAAGAAACTTTCCAGCCTTGACGTGACTTCCCTATTCACCAAAGTACCTACTACACAAGCCATCGATCTCTTGCGCAGGAAAATTGACGATTCACTTGATCTTCCCATTCCAGCCAGCGATTTCATCGACCTTGTTGAACTATGCGTTGGCTTTACGTGTTTCTCTTTCGAAAATCACCTCTTTCAGCAGACTTTTGGACTATCCATGGGTTCGCCACTCAGTGCGGTCCTTGCGAACCTATACATGGAACATCTAGAAGCCGAACGTTTCTCCACCATTATTCCTTCGTCTGTCACCTGGCTCCGTTATGTTGACGACATTCTCCTCATAACTCCTAAACGCTTCGATGTTAAAGCTCTCCAAGACAAGCTCAACCAGGTCGAGCCTTCAATCCAGTTCACACTTGAAGAAGAAGTCGATAACACTCTTCCTTTCCTTGATGTTCTGCTTTGCAAAGCTGACCACGAACTTCGTTTTAAAGTCTATCGAAAACCCACCAACCAAAACGATCTTCTCCACTTTTACTCTCACCACGACACCAAAACCAAGCGTGGTGTAATTATAGGCTTCTTCCTGCGTGCACTCAGAATCTGCAGCAATGAGTTTCTTGAAGAAGAATGCACGATGATTGAACAAGTATTTTCTAAACTCCACTATCCTCGTCACTTCATCAGAGACTGCAGACGACGGGCATTAAACATCTTCAACACACCCAGAGAAGACACTGCCGAGAAGAGATACATAGTCCTCCCCACCAACTCCATTGCCAAACACGTTTCCAACATCTTTTCCAATACCTCATTTCAAGTATCTACCTCCACAACCACGACCATGAAGGACATTACCAGTGATAGACAGGACAAGCTTCCACCCTCTGCAGGGGTATACATAATCCCTTGTAATGACTGCAACAAGTTATACGTGGGCGAAACATCAAGGGACCTCCAAACACGTATTTAAGAACACCAATACGCAAGCAGGTCTGACGACACAAGGAATGCCTGCGTACAACACCGTAATTCACACAACCACTTGATAAACTACAGAAACTCAAGACTTATCGCCACAGAAGACAACACTCAATACCGAAGAATCCTGGAATCATCACTTATTTCTATATCCGACAACTTCAACCAGAATAGTGGCTTCTATAACATAGCTGAACCACTTGCCAAGAAACTTCTTCATCGCTATCCCACATAAGAACACTGTAGAAGGTCTGCTCACAAACTTATCCAATCTCCTTTCCAAGCTACCCAAGTTTTTAGACTCTATAACCCCACTCGGTACATCATCAGATGCAGCATTCTCCACCTGACCTCAACATTCTGAACTGGACTATAAATACTCGCGTTCCTTCCACCCCAGGTAGTTCGTTCGTTCGTTCCCAGGTAGTTCTGTTTGTGCAAGAAAGGTATAAAATACCGACAATATGAAAGTTAAGACACATGTGCAACATCTGGATATCTTTATTGTAGACGTTTCGCCATCCAGTGGCTTTATCAATACAGATTCTAGGACATAATAGGAAGACAGTAGAACTATATACAAAAGATGAGGTAATCAGTCCCTCGGCCTTGGAGTTAGTGTTCACAGCATCGTGGTGGAGGAGAATCTGGAGCAAAGGCAAGAAGACTGGCGTTTATATAGGCGTCAGTGGAAGGGACGGGCAGCAGACGAGGGCAGTCACTGGTAGGCGGGATTCCCCAGTGGAAGTAGGTCCTTCCCAAAGAGATGGGTTAGTTGCAGCAGCCGTGAAGAAGGTCTTGTTGATGTCCTCTGAACCAAGATTCCATGATGTTGCAGTGCCTTTGCTCCAGATTCTCCTCCACCACGATGCTGTGAACACTAACTCCAAGGCCAAGGGACTGATTACCTCATCTTTTGTATATAGTTCTACTGTCTTCCTATTATGTCCTAGAATCTGTATTGATAAAGCCACTGGATGGCGAAACGTCTACAATAAAGATATCCAGATGTTGCACATGTGTCTTAACTTTCATATTGTCGGTATTTCAGTTCTGTTTGTGACTTGAAAAAGCCCACTGTGTGGGCGAAACGTAGTCAATAAAGGATCACATTATACTGCATATGTGTTTATATTTCCACATATGCAGTATAATGTGATCCTTTATTGACAACTTTTCGCCCACACAGTGGGCTTTTTCAAGTCACAAACAGATCTACCTGGGAGTTTAAGGTACGCGAGTATTTATAGTCAGGTTCAGAATGCTGAGGTCAGGTGGAGAATGCTGCGTCTGATGATGTACCAAGTGGGGTTATGGAGTCTAAAATCTTGGGTAGCTTGGAAGGGAGATTGGATAAGTTTGTGAGCAGACGTTCTGCAGTGTTCTTCCATTCCTGTGTTCTTATGTGGGATAGCGATGAAGAAGTTTCTTGGCAAGTGGTTCAGCTATGTTATAGAAGCCACTATTCTGGTTTAAGTTGCCGGATATAGAAATAAGTGATGATTCCAGGATTCTTCGGTATTGAGTGTTCTCTTCTGTGGCGATAAGTCTTGAGTTTCTGTAGTTTATCAAGTGGTTGTGTGAATTACGGTGTTGTACACAGGTATTCCTTGTATCGTCAGACCTGCTTGCGTATTGGTGTTCTGAAATACGTGTTTGGAGGTCCCTTGATGTTTCGCCCACGTATAATTTGTTGCAGTCATTACAAGGGATTATGTATACCCCTGCAGAGGGTGGAAGCTTGCCCTGTCTATCACTGGTAATGTCCTTGATGGTCGTGGTTGTGGAGGTAGATACTTGGAATGAGGTATTGGAAAAGATGTTGGAAACGTGTTTGGCAATGGAGTAGGTGGGGAGGAGTACGTATCTCTTCTCGGCAGTGTCTTCTCTGGGTGTGTTGAAGATGTTTAATGCCCGTCGTCTGCAGTCTCTGATGAATTGACGAGGATAGTGGAGTTTAGAAGATACTTGTTCAATTATAGTGTATTCTTCCTCTAGAAACTCATTGCTGCAGATTCTGAGTGCACGCAGGAAGAAGCCTATAATTACACCAGGTTTAGTTTTGGTGTCGTGGTGAGAGTAGAAGTGGAGAAGATCGTTTTGGTTGGTGGGTTTTCGATAGACTTTAAAACGAAGTTCGTGGTCAGCTTAGCAGGGAAGAACATCAAGGAAAGGAAGAGTGTTGTCGACTTCTTCTTCAAGTGTGAACTGGATTGAAGGCTCGACCTGGTTGAGCTTGTCTTGGAGAGCTTGAACGTTGAAGCGTCTAGGAGTTATGAGGAGAATGTCGTTAACATAACGGAGCCAGGTGACAGACGAAGGAATAATGGTGGAGAAACGTTCGGCTTCTAGATGTTCCATGTATAGGTTCGCCTGGACCGCACTGAGTGGCAAACCCATGGGTAGTCCAAAAGTCTGCTGAAAGAGGTGATTTTCGAAAGAGAAACACGTAAAGCCAACACATAGTTCAACAAGGTCGATGAAATCGCTGGCTGGAATAGGAAGATCAAGTGAATCGTCAATTTTCCTGCGCAAGAGATCGATGGCTTGTGTAGTAGGTACTTTGGTGAATAGGGAAGTCACGTCAAGGGTGGAAAGTTTTTTGTTCCTGATGTTGATGTTGCGAATGCGATTGAGATCACCCGAGTGTTTGAGATGTGCTGGACTGATAGTCCAGAGAGAATTCCTGATAGCTGGTGGGGAGCACTGCCTATTCCCGAGGATATGGGCCTCAGTGGGATACCAGGCTTGTGAGTTTTTGGCAGGCCGTACATTCTGGCAGGTCTGGGGTTGCTGGGCATGGTGTGCAGAAGTTTCTTCCCTTGTTCTGAGCCCCTCAGAATGCGGCTAGTCCTTTGTCAATAAAGGATCACATTATACTGTATGTGTGTTTATATTTCCATTGTGTCGGTATTTTATACTATTTACTTCCAGCTTCTCTACCTTCTATCTGCTTGTTGTGTTATTCATTTGTCCCTGTTGTCCTGTTTCTTGTCTATTTTCCGGAAATGTTCCTGTTTTATTAGACAATATTAAAATATATTATTCAGTTCCTCATGTAGTTAATAGCCTTCCCTGGTTAGTTCTTAGTTCTCTATCTTCCTTCTCAGTTTTCAGTTTATCACAGTCTTGTTTCTTCTAGTGTGTCTGTGGGTCAGTTTACTCGCAGCTTTTGCCACCGATGCCGCATCATTTTCTTGCTTTCTATATTTCTCTAGTTTATTTGTTTCTGACTATTTCTGACTCACATAATGACTCCAACAACATGCTCATTTGAGAAGCCAGGTATAGATACTCAAAAATTATGGAAAAAGGAATTAATGTATAATTGCTATGGATCCCATCACACATTGGATTACTCCTTCATGACAAAGTTGATATGTTAGCCAAGAAGAGTACCCTGAAGGAGAATGTAAAATATAACTTTGGTATTTTCTCTCCTAATATTATTCTTGATATTAGGAGAGAAGTAAATAATGAAAATGAATGTTATATGAATGCAATTAGAAGTCTCAGTAGATCTATATAACCCGCCATAACATGAACGTAGATAAATATGTTTATGGAGCAATTTGCAATGTGAACGGACTGACTGATGTAGTGGCCAGGTTTAGGCTTGGTTACAAGTACTTCTGGCAGTTTGGGAGACACACAGATGATGATCAAACTAAATGCAAATTATGTAATCAGGCATATGGTCACTGTCATGACCACTGTGCTTAATTGTCCACTTACTGAGGAATATGGGGATAGACTTATGTGACATGTCAAGATAACTTATTAATGAAAATAAGATAATTACCAGACATACTAAGCAAATTTCCAAAAATTGCTTGTAACAGATAAGTGAACTGTAGATATAAAACGAAATGTTCACCTGTAACCCTTTTGGGACCTAGTTCCTTGGCCTTGTGTGTATCCATATGCTCTTGCGCTGCCGTCCACAAGATGGACATGGGGTGTACAATAAACTAGCCACTTCGGTGGCAAAATATAAAAATCTAAATCTGACTCTTCAGCTCTTTTTTTTTTTTTTCTTTTTTTTTGTAAACTGCAGGATATTTGCACTCTCATGCATCATCTTATTTTCGTACTATTCTTCTCCTCCTCCTCCTTGACTATTTCTGGGGGAGCTAAAGACTTACTCCGTCCTTGTTGCTTCCTGCCTCCATCTCATGATTGAATTTCCCTTTCGCCTTCAGCATTTTTCATTTAGCCTTCCCATCATTTCAATAATTTTCTTTCCTTCCAGTTTTACTTATCGTTGTGTTACTTTATAGTCAAATTTTTCACGTTCTTGAAATAGTACGAAGACCAGGCCGAAGGGGAAAGGGGAGAGGGGGAAGGGGAAGGGGAGAGGGGGAAGGAAACAGGGGGAAGAGGAGAGGGGGAAGGTGCATGAAAAATTACAAGAGACTATTCAAGTTTATCTCACCACTTAAGTAATTAACAAAAATCACAAGAGAACTGAGAGTTGTGAATTGTTGCAGCCACAGTATTGTGTGTTGTGAATTGTTGCAGCCACAGTATTGTGTGTTGTGAATTGTTGCAGCCACAGTATTGTGTTGTGAATTGTTGCAGCCACAGTATTGTGTTGTGAATTGTTGCAGCCACAGTATTGTGTTGTGAATTGTTGCAGCCACAGTATTGTGTGTTGTGAATTGTTGCAGCCACAGAATTGAGTGTTGTGAATTGTTGCAGCCACAGTATTGTGTTGTGAATTGTTGCAGCCACAGTATTGCGTTGTGAATTGTTGCAGCAACAGTATTGTGTTGTGAATTGTTGCAGCCACAGTATTGTGTTGTGAATTGTTGCAGCAACAGTATTGTGTGTTGTGAATTGTTGCAGCAACAGTATTGTGTGTTATGAATTGTTGCAGCCACAGTATTGTGTGTTGTGAATTGTTGCAGCAACAGTATTGTGTGTTGTGAATTGTTGCAGCCACAGTATTGTGTTGTGAATTGTTGCAGCAACAGTATTGTGTGTTAGTTGTGAATTGTTGCAGCCACAGTATTGTGTCTTGTGAATTGTTGCAGCAACAGTATTGTGTGTTGTGAATTGTTGCAGCAACAGTATTGTGTGTTGTGAATTGTTGCAGCAACAGTATTGTGTGTTGTGAATTGGTGCAGCCACAGAATTGTGTGTTGTGAATTGTTGCAGCCACAGTATTGTGTGTTGTGAATTGTTGCAGCAACAGTATTGTGTGTTGTGAATTGTTGCAGCCACAGTATTGTGTTGTGAATTGTTGCAGCAACAGTATTGTGTGTTGTGAATTGTTGCAGCCACAGTATTGTGTGTTGTGAATTGTTGCAGCCACAGTATTGTGTGTTGTGAATTGTTGCAGCCACAGTATTTTGTGTTGTGAATTGTTGCAGCCACAGTATTGTGTTGTGAATTGTTGCAGCAACAGTATTGTGTGTTGTGAATTGTTGCAGCCACAGTATTGTGTTGTGAATTGTTGCAGCCACAGTATTGTGTGTTGTGAATTGTTGCAGCCACAGTATTGTGTGTTGTGAATTGTTGCAGCAACAGTATTGTGTGTTGTGAATTGTTGCAGCCACAGTATTGTGTGTTGTGAATTGTTGCAACAACAGTATTGTGTGTTGTGAATTGTTGCAGCAACAGTATTGTGTGTTGTGAATTGTTGCAGCAACAGTATTGTGTGTTGTGAATTGTTGCAGCAACAGTATTGTGTGTTGTGAATTGTTGCAACAACAGTATTGTGTGTTGTGAATTGTTGCAGCCACAGTATTGTGTGTTCGTTGTGAATTGTTGCAGCAAGAGTATTGTGTTTATTTGTGAATTGTTGCAGCAACAGTATTGTGTGTTGTGAATTGTTGCAGCCACAGTATTGTGTGTTGTGAATTGTTGCAGAGACAGTATTGTGTGTTGTGAATTGTTGCAGCAACAGTATTGTGTGTTGTGAATTGTTGCAGCAACAGTATTGTGTGTTGTGAATTGTTGCAGCAACAGTATTGTGTGTTGTGAATTGTTGCAGCTACAGTATTGTGTGTTGTGAATTGTTGCAGCTACAGTATTGTGTGTTCGTTGTGAATTGTTGCAGCAACAGTATTGTGTGTTGTGAATTGTTGCAGCTACAGTATTGTGTGTTGTGAATTGTTGCAGCTACAGTATTGTGTGTTCGTTGTGAATTGTTACAGCAACAGTATTGTGTGTTGTGAATTGTTGCATCAACAGTATTGTGTGTTGTGAATTGTTGCACCAAGAATATTGTGTGTTGTGAATTGTTGCACCAAGAATATTGTGTGTTGTGAATTGTTGCAGCAAAAGTATTGTATGTTGTGAATTGTTGCAGCCACAGTATTGTGTGTTCGTTGTGAATTGTTGCAGCAACAGTATTGTGTGTTGTGAATTGTTGCAGCAACAGTATTGTGTGGTGTGAATTGTTGCAGCCACAGTATTGTGTGTTGTGAATTGTTGCAGCCACAGTATTGTGTGTTGTGAATTGTTGCAGCAACAGTATCGTGTGTTAGTTGTGAATTGTTGCAGCAACAGTATTGTGTGTTGTGAATTGTTGCATCAACAGTATTGTGTGTTGTGAATTGTTGCATCAACAGTATTGTGTGTTGTGAATTGTTGCAGCAACAGTATTGTGTGTTATGAATTGTTGCATCAACAGTATTGTGTGTTGTGAATAGTTGTAGCCACAGTATTGTGTGTTGTGAATTGTTGCAGCCACAGTATTGTGTTGTGAATTGTTGCAGCCACAGTATTGTGTGTTGTGAATTGTTGCAGCCACAGTATTGTGTGTTGTGAATTGTTACAGCAACAGTATTGTGTGTTAGTTGTGAATTGTTACAGCAACAGTATTGTGTGTTAGTTGTGAATTGTTGTAGCCACAGTATTGTGTGTTGTGAATTGTTGCAGCCACAGTATTGTGTGTTGTGAATTGTTGCAGCCACAGTATTGTGTGTTGTGAATTGTTGCAGCCACAGTATTGTGTGTTGTGAATTGTTGCAGCCACAGTATTGTGTTGTGAATTGTTGCAGCCACAGTATTGTGTGTTGTGAATTGTTACAGCAACAGTATTGTGTGTTAGTTGTGAATTGTTACAGCAACAGTATTGTGTGTTAGTTGTGAATTGTTGCAGCCACTGTATTGTGTGCTAGTTGTGAATTTTTGCAGCCACAGTATTGTGGGTTGTGAATTGTTGCAACCACAGTATTGTATGTTGTGAATTGTTGCAGCCACAGTATTGTGTGTTAGTTATGAATTATTGAAGCCACGGAATTGTGTGTTAATTGTAAATTACGGTATTTTGTGTAATGAACTGTTAAGCCACAAAATTGTGTGCTAGTTGTGAACTGTTGCAACCACGGTATTATGTGTTATGAATTGTTGCAGCCAAGGTATTGTGAGTTAGCTGCGGATTCTTGCAGCACAGAATTGTGCTTTAGTCTTGTAGCCACAGTATTGTGTGTTAGTTATGAATTGTTGCAGCCACGGTATTGAGAGTTGTGAATTGTTGCGGCAACGGTATTTTGTGTTAATGAATTTTTGCAGCCACGGTATTGTGTGTTATTTAAGAACTGTTTCAATCACGGTATTATGTGTTGGTTATGAATTTTTGCAGCCCCCCGTATTGTTAGTTTTGAATTGTTGCAGCCACGTTATTGTATGTAAGGATTCAATTGTTGCAGCCACGGTATTGTATGTTAGTTGTGATTTGTTGCGGCCAATGTGTTGAGTGTTGTGTATTGCTGCAGTCACGGTATTTTGTGTTGTGAATTATTGCAGGCACTGCATTGTGAGTTGTGAACTGATGCAGCCGCGGTATTATTTACAGTTATGACCTGTTCCTGCCATTTTTATTGTTTTAATTGTGAATTGTTGCAGCCACGGTATTTTGAGTTAGTTGCGAATTGCTGCAGCTACGTTACTGTGTTTTAGTTCCGAATTGTTGCAGCCACAGTATTGTTAGTTGTGAATTTTTTGTAGACAGTGAGCCTACATGGCTAGTTTCCATAGTTTCCACCAAAGGGCAGGTCTATGGGTGGTCATTCCTTGGCCTGCCTCGCTCTCACTTCCTGTCAACTCTCCTTAGAGTTAACACTCCACTCCTCTCCCTCGTGGGCATTGCCCTCTGGATCGCCCAGGGCACTTAATTAAACACACCTCCTTAGATACACACGTAATGTTTTGGTAAATGGTGACAGTGGCGGTGACAACAAGTGTGTTTACCTGGAGTGAGGAAGGAAGAAGCACGAAGATGCCTTCAATTCATCACCCCACACAAGAAGCATCCGTCTCTCTACGAGTTGTCCTGAAGTTATGCCTACAAGTTTCATTATTCAGACACAGGATCAGCAGGATCTAGACCGAAATTTGCTGAATTTCCTTCGAGAAATCTTCGTGGCGTCACCTAGGTATTCACGTCTCACCCTGTTCTTCAATCACGTTTTCAGCATCACCCGCCCCACGCCATCTTCCGACGCCACCCTGGACGTCTGCTTTACGTCACCTCGCGATGTCACCAAACATCCCCCACGTCATCATGCCGGACATCACTACATGATGTCACATCGACAGTGTTATAGTTTCACAGTGAGCAATTTGTATTTAGTATTGTCGAGAACAATTGAGAGAGAGAAGATATGTCATGTGTTAATTCCTCTCAGTACGCTGAGGTCAGTGATCACGTGCGATCACATTGTCCTAAGCTCTCTGGGATTAGTGTGGGGTGTTACCAAGCACCATGGTTTGTTGTAGTGTTTTAGAATCCCACGTTTAAGTGTTGAAGAAGGAGATTCTACTTCTTCAGGAGGAAAATAGGAGGCTGAAGCTTCGTCTAGATGGGTTTGGGAGTGAGTGTGAGATGGTTGTAGCTGGACAGGAGGAGAAATTTACCAGCAGTGATCTGGAGGGTGGCAGCCACTTTAAGTGGCAAGTGGCTTACAGTTCAGGAAGAAAGACGATAAGGAAGGTTAATAGAGAAGATGTGAAAGTAGGAAATCGATTCTCTGTTCTCCAGAATGAATGTACTTCAGTGGTTAGTAAGATTAAAGGCACCACTGACTCCCCTGCTCATCAAGGTAAGAATATTCTAATTGTGGGAGATTCTCAGGTAACATATATGGACCATGCTTTTTGTAACAGAGATAGAAAGGTCAGACAGAGTGTGTGCCTCCCAGGAGCTGGTGTTGGTGACATAGTCAGCAGGTTGGATAATATTATGTCAGGCAATGGGAACAAGCCCATTATCTGTCTTACTGCTGGTGGAAATGACATTAGGAATGGCAGGAGACAGGAGCTGCTGGATAAGTATAGGTCAGCCATAGATGTAGTCAGGTCTAAGGGAGGGATCCTAATCATATGTAACGTCTTGCCTAGAAGGGGAGTGGGCAATGAATGAATGTCTAGGGCAATTGGTATAAATTGCTGGCTAGACATGTACTGCAAAGAACTTGCAATCCCATTCACTGATAACTGGGACATATTCTATGGCAAACATGATATGTATGCAAGGGATGGGGCTCATCTCTCTGGGGTGGGCGTGGTTGCATTAGCCAGTTCGATTGAGGGGGTTATTGGTGACTTGTCTAGGACTTTAAACTGATAGATTATAGAGGTATGGGTGTCTGTGGGAAACAATCAGGCTGCAGTACCAGAGTTGAAAACAGCAGATATAATCAGGATACCTCAGGGATATGTTTAAAAGACAATATTCAAAATAAAGTTGCTAGTAAAGGCAAAGCAATTGATTAACAAACAAAGAGAGAAAGTAGAGGGCAACGAGTGACTAGCTCCCTTAAGGTTTACTATACAAATAGTAGGAGTCTAAGAAATAAGATAGATGAGCTAAGATTACTTGCAAGTGCAGGTAATATAGATATTATTGCTATAACAGAGACCTGGTTCAACTTGAAAGATAGAGAAATGCCTTCTGAATGCAACATACAGGATTATAAACCATTCCATACTGATAGGGTCAACAGGAAGGGTGGTGGAGTGGCGATGCATGTCAGAGATAATTTAAATTGTTGTGTTAGACAAGATATAAGATTAGAAAAATCAGACACAGAATCTGTTTGGCTACAGTTTCTCGAGGGTCGTGAAAAGTTAATTTTGGGTGTGATTTATAGGCCCCCAAACTTTGATGGAGAGTGCAGTAAGCTGCTATGGGACGAAATTCATAAGGCATCTAGATTTGAAAATGTTGTCAACCATACCCCCGGCCGGGATTGAACCCGCGGTCATAGAGTCTCAAAACTCCAGCCCGTCGCGTTAGCCACTAGACCAGCTAGCCACAATAAGATTCATCCAACTAGGTATATTTCTACACCATAGGAAAGTTAGCACAGGCACCTCTGTGACCACAAATGCAAGTTTTTACAGACGAATCTCCAGCTAGCGTGGCCGTGACGAACTCTAGCTCAAGTCCCTTCACTGCCGTCAACATGACTCAAGAAATCGTAATGACACGATTGCAAATAAACCATACCCCCGGCCGGGATTGAACCCGCGGTCATAGAGTCTCAAAACTCCAGCCCGTCGCGTTAGCCACTAGACCAGCTAGCCACAATAAGATTCATCCAACTAGGTATATTTCTACACCATAGGAAAGTTAGCACAGGCACCTCTGTGACCACAAATGCAAGTTTTTACAGACGAATCTCCAGCTAGCGTGGCCGTGACGAACTCTAGCTCAAGTCCCTTCACTGCCGTCAAAATGACTCAAGAAATCGTAATGACACGATTGCAATCGTGTCATTACGATTTCTTGAGTCTTGAAAATGTTGTGTTAATGGGCGATTTTAACTTTAAACGAAATGATTGAAACAATGTGACAGGAAATCTTGAGTCTAGTGACTTTCTTGATACGGTTCAGGATTGCTTTTTAAAACAGTTTGTGACAGAACCAACTAGAGGAAACAATCTACTTGGTTTTTGCCAACAAAGAATTACTAGTTAATAATCTTGAGGGCAATGATGAGCTTGGGGAAAGCGATCACAAATCACTTAGTTTCAATATATCATGGGATTACCTAGATAACTGCAATCAAATCTCTGTCCCAGATTTTCGCTTGGCGATTTCATGGGACTGAAAAATTACCTGGGTGGGCTAAATTGGGATGTCCTGACTATGGGTTAGGTAGGTGATCTTGGTTGCCAATATGACGGCTTTCAGAGCATAGTTCTAGCTACCCAGACAACTTTTGTTCCGAGTAGGGAAATTAGATCTAAGAAAAATGATCACAAATGTATGAACAATACATTAAAACATCTCATTGGTCAAACGAGAGGCATATATAGGCGTATCAAAAGAGGGAAGGGGCAGTTAAGAAATCAATATATTCAATTAAAGAGAAAAATAAAAAAAAAATGAAGCAAAAAGGGATTACGAGGCTAAGGTCGCAAAAAATTCGAAGACTAACCCAAAAGGGTTCTTTCAGGTATACAGAAGTAAGCTTAGGGACAACATAGGCCCACTTAAGAGTAACTCAGGTCAGATCACTGACAGTGATAAGGATATGTGTGAAATCTTCAATACTTACTTCCTCTCAGCTTTTTCCCAGGAAAATACTAGCAAAATTCCAGAAATTATAGATTATGTAGAACAGGACGATAATAAACTATGCACGATTGCAGTAACAAGTGATATGGTTCTCAGACAAAAAGAGAAATTAAAACCTAAAAAATCCCCAGGCTCTGATGAACTGTTTGCAAGAGTGTTAAAGGAATGTAAAGAGGAACTTAGCATGCCTTTGGCTAATCTTTTCAACATATCACTACAAACTAGTATGATAAATGGAAAATGGCAAATGTAATACCTATTTACAAGGCAGGTGACAGGTCCTTAACTTCGAACTATAGACCAATAGGCCTTACCTCAATAGTGGGAAAATTTATGGAATCAATAATTGCCGAAGCAATTCGTGGTCATCTCGAAAGGCATAAATTGATTAATGAATCTCAACACGGTTTTACAAAGGGGCGTTCCTGTCTTACGAATTTACTAACTTTCTTCACTAAGGTGTTTGAGGAGGTAGATCATGGTATTGAATATGA
The DNA here is from genome assembly GCF_038502225.1 of Cherax quadricarinatus. Lineage (NCBI taxonomy): Eukaryota > Metazoa > Arthropoda > Malacostraca > Decapoda > Parastacidae > Cherax > Cherax quadricarinatus. The sequence goes on from NC_091293.1 coordinate 7,321,092, forward strand.
TATTGTGTATATGAACTTCAGTAAGACTTTCGATAGAGTTCCAGATCAGAGGCTATTGAGGGAACTTAAGGCACACGGAATAGAGGAGAAAGTTTTTCCTGGGTTGAGGCATGGTTGACAAATAGGCAGCAGAGAATTTGCATAAATGAGGAGAAATCAGAATGGGGGCACGTCACAAGCGGTGTTCCACAGGGGTCAGTGTTGGGGCTCCTTGTTGTTCACAATCTACATAAACGACATAGATGAGGGAATCAATAGTGACATAAGCAAATTTGCTGATGACACCGAAATAGGCCGTCCAATTCATTCTAATGAGGACATTAGAGCACTCCAGGATGATTTGAATGGACTGATGCAGTGGTCGGAGAAGTGGCAGATGCAGTTTAATATAGACAAATGCAAAGTTCTAAATGTTGGACTGGAAAAAAACCATGCCACATATAAACTAAATAATTTAGATCTTAATATTACGGATTGCGAAAAGGATTTAGGAGTTCTGGTTAGCAGTAATCTAAAACCAAGACAACAGTGCATAAGTGTTCGCAATAAAGCTAACAGAATCCTTGGCTTCATAGCAAGAAGTATAAATAATAGAAGTCCTCAGGTTGTTCTTCAACTCTATATATCCTTGGTTAGGCCTCGTTTAGATTATGCTGCACAGTTCTGGTAACCATATTACAGAATGGATATAAATGCACTGGAAAACGTACAACGGATGACAAAGTTGATCCTATGTATCAGAAATCTTCTCTATGAGGATAGACTGAGGGCCCTGAATCTGCACTCTCTCGAAAGGCGTAGAATTAGGGGGGACATGATTGAGGTGTATAAATGGAAAACAGGAATTAAAGGGAATGTAAATAGCATGCTAAAAATATCTAACATAGACAGGACTCACAGCAATTGCTTTAAATTGGAGAAATTCAGATTCAGGAAGGATATAGGAAAGCACTGGTTTGGTAATAGAGTTGTGGATGAGTGGAACAAACTCCCGAGTACCGTTATAGACGCTAAGACGTTGTGTAGTTATAAAAATAGGTTGGATAAATACATGAGTGGGTGTCGGTGGGTGTGAGTTGGACCTGACTAACTTGTGCTACTTGTCCTTCTTTCTTATGTTCTTATATGTTCGTGAATGCCTTAGTGTCGATTTTTACAAAGAAAAGCATCTTTTGTAACGGCATGTGCAGTGTGGGTGTGTGCAAGTTTTGTGTGTGTCCCAGTGTGTGGTCTGAGCCCAGATGTGTACTCACCTAATTGTGGCAGCAGGGGTCGAGACTCAGTTCCTGGCCCCGCCTCTTCACTGAACGCTACTAGGTCCCCTCTCTCTGCTCCATGACCATTATCATACTTCGTCTTATCTAGCATAGACAGGACTCACAGCAATGATTTTTAAGTTGGAAAAATTCAGATTCAGGAAGGATACAGGAAAGCACTGGTGTGGTAACAGGGTTGTGGATGAGTGGAACAAACTCCTGAGTGCCGTCATAGAAGCTAAGATAGGTTGCTAAATAGGTTGGATAAATACATAAGTTGGTGTGAGTTGTCCTGACTAGCTTGTCCTACTAGGTCAGATTCCGTGCTCCTCCTTTAAGTGAATGTGACTGACCTGACTAGGTTAAGGCATTGGCTTAAGCCGGTGGGAGAATTGGACCTGCCTCGCATGGGCCAGTAGACCTGCTGCAATGTTCCTCCTATGTTCCTTCTATGTATGGTTCCTGCCTCCACTACATCACTTGCTAGACTGTTCCACTATTCCACTTCCTGACTACTCTGTGACTGAAGAAATACTTCCTAACATCCCTTTGACTTTCATGAGTTTTCAACTTCCAAGTGTGACCACTTGTTTCTTTGTCCCATCTCTGGAACATTCTGTTCCTGTCCACATTGTCTATTCCAAGCAGTATCTTGTATGTCGTTATCATGTCTCCACTAACCCTCCTGTCCTCCAGTGTCGTCAGACCGATTTCCCTTAACCTTTCTTCATAGGACATTCCCCTTAGTTTTGGAACTAACCTTGTCGCAAACCTTTGCACTTTCTCTAATTTCTTGACGTGATTGACCAGGTGTGGGTTCCAAACTGGTGCTGCATACTCCAGTATGGGCCTGACGTACTCGGTGTACAGTGTCTTGAACGATTCCTTATTAAGGTATCGGAACGCTATTCTCTGGTTCGATGTGTGCTGCCAGAGACGTGCTCGGTGTTGTACTCACCCCAAGATCTTTCTCCTTGAACGAGGTTTGCAGTCTTTGGCCACCTAACCTATACTCTGTCTGCAGTCTTCTCTGCCCTTCCCCGATCTTCATGACTTTGTATCTGGTGGGATTAATTTCGAGAAGCCAGTTGCTGGACCAGGTGTACAGCCTATTCAGGTCTCTTTGAAGTCCAGCCTGATCCTCATCTGATTTAATTCCATGTCCACATGTATATATATATTTTATTTTGTTTTCTGTGCCTTGTTCCTGCGAGAGAGAGACCAAGTTTTTATATCAGTCAAGCATGGTCGAGGACAACCATGGGTAGCTGGCCGAGTAAAATGTAGACAGTAAGTCTACATTGCTAATTTCCACAGTTTCCACCACAGGGCAGGTCTCTGGGAGGGCATACCCAGGCCTGGCTGGCTCTCCTTGCCGCCATCTCAACCTAGAGTTAACCACACTCCACTCTCCCTCGCGGGCATGGCCCACTGAGTCGTCCAGGGCACTTAAACACACTGCCCATATACCACGAACCCAAATAAAGTAAGAAGCCTCCGACGCCTTATCATTCATCCCCGGCTTGCACAAGTATTGCGTAAGTTATGATTTTTTCATGCCACGGTATTGTGTGCTAGTTGTGAATTATTGCAACCATGGTATTGTGTATTAGTTATGAATTATTGCAGCCACGGTGTTGTCTGTTAGTTGTGAATTGCTGCAGAAATGGTATTGTATGCTAGTCGCGAATCGTTGCAGTCACGGAATTAGGTGTTAGCCATGAATTGTTGGAGCCACGGTATTGTCTATTAGATGAGAAATGTTGTAGCCATGTTATTGAGTGATAGTTGTGAATTGTTGCAGCCACAATATTGTGATTTATTTGTGAATTGTTGCAGCCACAGTGTTATGTGTAATTTGTGTGTTAGATGTAATTTTGTGTGTTAAATGTGAATTTGTGCAGCCACGGTATTAAGTGTTAATTATGAATTGTTGCAGCCTTGGTATTGTGAGTTGTGAATTGTTGCAGCCTCGGTATTGTGTGATAGTTGTGAAATGAGAGAGGAGAGACTGCAACGAGCATTAAGCCCGAAGCTTGGGTGTGACTCCAAAAGGATCATGTAGTACATGTTAACTTTTCACCTCGTGACATCGTCTGTTGCTATGCAGCTGACGCGCCCTTCGAGCCCAGTGTGGGCGGGGTTTGTGGGAGCCCAAGGTACCTAGCTTCTCCCTCCGAGCCCCGTGAGGGCGGGAAATGGGGCTAGGCCTTGGGACAGCTGGACCCAGAAGAAGATAAGTTACGTGTACCTTCTCCCATGGCAGACATTGGTGTGAGACACTCCCTCGACAGGGAGCCAAGGCCGGACCACCTCTTGGAAAAGGCCCGGGCCGGCCGATTATACCAGGGAATCTACATCAGAACAGTCGTGAAATGTTGCAAACACGGAATTGTGTGATAACTATGAACTGTTGCAGCCACGTTGTTGTGTGTTAGTTGTGAATTGTCGCTGCCAAAGTATTTTGTGCTGGTTGCGATTGTTGCAGCTTCGGTATTGTGTTGTGAATTATTGGATCCACGGTATTTTGGGTTAGTTATGAACTGTTGTAGCCACGGTATTGTGAATTAGTTGTGAATTATTCCAGCCACGGTGTTGTGAGGTAGTTGTGAAGTTTTGCATCCACGATATTGTAAGTTAATTGTGAATTGTTGCAGCCACGTTATTGTGTCAGCTGTGAAATGTTGCAGCCACGGTTTTGTGTTGTGAAACGTTGCAGCCACGGTATTGTGAGTTGTGAACTGTTGCACCCACAATATTTCGAATTAGTTATGAGCTGTGGGTGCTACGGAATTGTGGCTTAGTTGTTTATTGTTGATGCGCAGATATTCTGGGTTAAATGAGAACTCTTGCGGCCGCGGTATTGAAGGTAAATTTCGATATACATATTTGAAACATGGTATCGAGGGTTATTTCTTATATATTTTAATCAGATTACTTGGTTACTTCTGAATTGTTCCAACCACGAGTTTGTGATCTAGTTGTGAATTGCTTAAGCCTGGATTTTGCAAATTATCTCAACATAGTTATTTGTGAATTATTCGAACACGGTTTTGTGGGTTAGTCATGGACTGTTTCAGCGACGGTATTGTGGGTTGTGATATGGCCTAGCCACAGTATCAGGGGTTAGATATGAATTGTTCTGACCACGGTATTGTGGGTTAGCTGTGCATTGTTCCAGCCACGGCACTGTGACATTTACTCATGCTGAATAAGTAAAGCCTCTCATAGATGGAAATATTTTGTAAGCTGAGACTGTTTATATCCATCATCTATTAATCGACCCCAGCAGCCACATATAAGTGAGTGCATACACACACACACACACACACACACACACACACACACACACACACACACACACACACACACACACACACACACACACACACACACACACACACACGACGGAAGGGAGAGATTCTGTACCTCAAGGCAGTCTCATCGCCTTTACTGTTTCTTATTCTCATCGAGGAGAGATAAAAACATCTACTTCAGTTACCTATAGTCATTTGCGGATGATACTAATATACAGTAAGCATGAAGATCATCACCTCGGAACAGTACACGAAATGATTGCAAGCAGATATAAACAAAGTCTTCCAATGGGCAGTGGAGGATAATATGGCACTGAAAAGTGACAACTGCCAACTACTCAGATGTGGAAAAGAGGAAGAACTCATGAGACATTGTACACAAAACCCATGAAGGTCACCAAGGAGAACGAAAGGAGCGTGTGGAAGATCTGGGTGTAATAATGTCAACTGACCTTTCAAATATTATGAAAGCTAAGAAAATGATATGGAGGATATTTATAGATTTCAAAATAAGGGAGACAGTACCACTGGTAACACTTTTCAAATCACTCCTGCTCTCTTGCTTACAGTATTGTTCAATGTTGACGGCTTTTTTCAACAAAGGAGAGATATCGGAGCTGGAACACATATAGGGATCATTTACTAACCACAGAATCAGCAATGTATTTACCTACTAGCACACTTCATTTTCATATCTGACATAGATACAGATATAAGCTACAGCACTGTGTCCTACTTTGTGAATGACACCAGAATTTTCTTGACAGTGTCATGCAAGTCTCCAAGCCGACATGAACCAAATCTTTAACTGGGCCGCAAATAACATTATGAAGTTCAATGAAGACACATTTCAATTTCTCCGCTATGGAAAAACTCGAGGAAATTAAAATTGTAACAAAATAGAAAAATTCCAACCACAAAATAGAGCGAAAAACTAATGTGAAGGACCTGGAAGTGATAATGTCAGAGGATCTTACTTTCAAAGGTCACAGCAATGTATCTACCTTTGAAACTAGTGATACAAAGCTCATGATGATTCCCTTCAAATCGCTTGTTCTCTCTAGGTTGGAATATTGCTGTACACTAATGGCTCCTTTCGAGGCAGGCGAAATTGCATTCCTGGAGAATACACAGAGAACTTTCATGGCGCGTTTAAGTACGATAAAGCACCTAAATTACTGGGAATGGTTGAGGTCCCTTGATTTGTACTCCCTGGAACACAAGCGAGGTAGATACATGATAATATACACTTGGAAAATCCTAGAGGGATTAGTCCCAAATCTGCACAAAGATAATCACTCCCTACGAAAGCAAGAGACATGGCAGGCAATGAAACATCCCCCACTGAAAAGCAGGGACACCGCGAGTACGCAAGACTGTTCAACTTCCTCTCAGTATACATAAGGGGGATTACCAATAGACCCCTGGCTGTCTTCAAGAAGGCTCTAAACAGGCACCTAAAACCAGTACCTGACCAGCCGAGCTGCGGCTCGTATGTCGGATTACGTGTGGCCATCAGTAACAGCCTGGTTGATCAGGTCCTGATCACCAAGGGGCTTGGTCAAGGATCGGGCTGCGGGGGCGTTGACCCCCGAAACTTCCCTCCAGAAATCTGAGTAAGGAGTCATCCACAACACTGTACACCGAGTTCGCCAGGCCCATAATTAAGTACGCACCACTATTATGGAACCCACATTTGGTAAAGCACGTCAAGAAATTACAGAAAGTGCAGAGGTTTGCAACGAAGCTAGTCCCAGAGCTAAGGGGCATGTGAAGAGAGATGAAGGGATCTCAACTTGATGACACTAGATGAGAGAATGACTAGAGGTGATATATTAACAACGTAATAACAAAATAATGAGAAGAATGAATAGGGTGGGCAGGGACAGAATGTTTGAGATGAGGGGAAACAGGTACACGAGGACACAGCTGGAAGATGTAAATATAGATGAGTCACAAATATGTTAAGAAGCATTTCTTCAGTCTTAGAGTTGTCAGGAAATGAAATGAAATTGTAGAGGCAGGATCCACACATTTCTTTAAGAAGAGGTACGATAAGGCTCTCAAAGCCAGGAACTTATACTCGACCCTGCAACACACACACACACACACACACACACACACACACACACACACACACACACACACACACACACACACACACACACATGGATGCCATGGGCGAAAGGAACTACTTAGTAGGAACAATCCAGTCTGAGGGACATAAGGTGATAATTGCAGTGATGTACAACCCGCCACAGAACTGCAGGAGGCCAAGAGAAGAATACGACGAGAGCAACAGAGCAATGGTCGACACACTAGCCGAGGTGGCCAGGAGAGCACACATGGGGGAGCAAAGTTACTAGTTATGGGTGATTTCAATCACAAGGAGATTGACTGGGAAAACCTGGAGCCCCATGGGGGTCCCGAAACATGGAGAGCCAAGATGATGGATGTGGTACTGGGAAACCTCATGCATCAACATGTTAGAGACACTACCAGAGAGAGAGGTGAGGATGATCTAGCAATACTGGACCTTGTATTCACCTTGAGTAGTTCGGACATCGAGGATATCATGTATGAAAGGCCCCAAGGAGCTAGTGATCATGTGGTTCTGTGCTTTGACTACATAGTTGAGCTACAAGTGGAGAGAGTAGCAGGAATAGAATGGGAAAAACCAAACTACAAAAGGGGAGACTATTCAGGCATGAGGAACTTCCTGCAAGACATTCAGTGGGAGAGAGAACTGACAGGAAAACCAGTACAACAAATGATGAACTATGTGATAACAAAATGCAAGGAAGCAGAGGAGAGGTTTGTTCCCAAGGGAAACAGAAATAATGGGAAGACCTGAAGGAGTTCTTGGTTCACCCAAGGGTGTTGGAAGGCAAAAACTAGGTGTACTATGACTCAGGAAAATAAAAAGATTAGCTGGAGAGCCAGAAACGAATATGCACAGATAACAAGGGAAGCTCAACGACAATATGAAAATGACATAGCATCGAAAGTCAAGTCTGACCTGAAGCTGTTGTATAGCCACATCAGGAGGAAAACAACAGTCAAGGACCAGGTAATCAGATTGAGGAAGGATGACGGGGAGTTCACAAGAAATGACCGAGAGGTATGTCAGGAGCTCAACACGAGATTTAGTGAAGTATTTACAGTGGAAACCGGTAGGACTCCAGGAAATCAGAACAGGGAGGTACACCAAAATGTGCTGGATGAGGTACACATAACCAAGGAGGAGGTGAAGAAGCTGCTATGTGAACTTGACACCTCAAAGGCAGTGGGACCAGACATCTCTCCATAGGTCCTTAGATAGGGAGCAGAGATGCTGTGTGTGCCACTAACGAAGATCTTCAACACATCAATTGAAACTTGGCATATCCCTGAGGTATAGAAGATGGCAAATGTAGTCCCAATTTTTAAAAAAGGAGACAGACATGAGGCATTAAATTACAGACCTGTATCACTAACGTGTATAGTATGCAAAGTCATGGAGAAGATCATCATCAGAAGAGTGATGGAGCACCTGGAAAGAAACAAGCATATAATCGACAAACAGCACGGTTTCAGGGAACTAAAATCCTGTCACAAACCTCCTGGAGTTTTATGACAAGGTGACAGAAGTAAGACAAGAGAGAGAGGGGTGGATAGACTGCATTCTCTTTGACTGCAAGAAGGCCTTCGACACAGTTACTCACAAGAGGTTACTGCAAAAGCTAGAGGATCAGGCACACATAACATGAAAGGCACTGCAATGGATCAAAGAATACCTGACAGGGAGGCAACAACGAGTCATGGTACTTGACGAGGTGTCAGAGTGGGCGCCTGTGACAAGCGGGGTTCCACAGGGGTCAGTCCTAGGACGTGTACTGTTTTTGGTATACGTGAATGACATAACGGAAGGGATAGACTCAGAAGTGTCCTTGTCTGCAGATGATGTGAAGTTTATGAGGAGAATCAAATCGGTTGAGGATCAGGCAGGACTACAAAGAGACCTGGACAGGCTACATGCCTGGTGCAGCTACTTGCTCCTTGAATTTAACCCTGCCAAATGCAAAGTCATGAAGATTGGGGAAGGGCAAAGAAGACCGCAGATACAGTGTAGTCTAGGTGGCCAAAGACTGCAAACCTCACTCAAGGAAAAAGATCTGGGGGTGAGTATAACACCGAGCACATCTCCTGAGGTGCACATCAATCAGATAACTGCTGCAGCATACGGGCGTCTGGTAAACCTAAGGACAGCGTTCCGATACCTCAGTAAGGAATCGTTCAAGACTCTGTACACCATTAACGTCAGGCCCATACTGGAGTATGCAGCACCAGTTTGGAATCCACACCTGGTCAAGCACGTCAAGAAATTAGAAAAAGTGCAAAGGTTTGCAACAAGACTAGTCCCAGAGCTAAGGGGATTGTCCTGACGACACTGCAGGAGAGGAGGGTCAGGGGAGACATGATAATGACATATAAAATACTGCGTGGAATAGACAAGGTGGACAGAGACAGGATGTTCCAGAGATGGGACACAGAAACAAGAGATCACAATTGGAAGTTGAAGACTCAGATGAATCAAAGGGATGTTAGGAAGTATTTCTTCAGTCGTAGAGTTGTCAGGCAGTGGAATAGCCTAGAAAGTGATGTAGTGGAGGCGGGAACCATACATAGTTTTAAGACGAGATTTGATAAAGCTCATGGAGCAGGGAGAGAGAGGACCTAGCAGCAATCAGTGAAGAGAAGGGGCAAGGAGCTATGAATCGACCCCCTGCAACCAGAAATAGGTGAGTACAAATAGGTGAGTACAGGCACAATGTAGTCAACCTTCCGCTGTGTGGAGTGAAGGCCAGACAGACAACCTGACATTCTCAAGCACAGAAACAGAGAGGGGAGAGAACGTGTGCTTGTTCCAAGCGGTGTTTTTGTCCAAGTGGCACGAGAGGAAGAGGCAAGACGAGAGGGACAATGCTGAGAGGTAGAACGCACACAGAAAGAAGGGAAGGAGAAGGTGGGAAGGGACTTCTGCCTTTTCATCTTCCTCTATTCGCTTACCTTGAGCATTTTTCTTGGGCTTCCTCTTTCCTAATGGATTCAGCCAGAGTTCCTGTTCTCGCTGCCAGAAACGCTCTCACCACCTTCATTTTTTTTTTTTCATCTAAATTAAGTCCTCCAATTCTTCTTTCCCTTTCTCTTTCCCCTGTCGCCTTTTCTCTCATTTTCCAATCGAGGCGCGCCTTCTGTTTTTTCTCTGCCTTCTAAACCCAAAGATAAATTGCAATTAACAAGTGTCAGCAAATATTGTGCCCCCTGAATGGGGCCCAATGTATATAATGTATATTTGATGTATTTTGTTTTTTATATAATTTTATATAGCTGATATTTTCATTATTAGCTAAACTGAAAATATCTTGCTCTATATTATAATCTGACAGCTATGTCATTAGGTAGGATGTAACATTTACACTTTACTGTGCTCGCTTTTCGAGAGTTGTGAGTGGCTGTCCGCATTGGCAAACTACCTTGTTAACTACCACTCGCTTGTTAGTGTCTGGCTGTGCCTCGCACCATCCTGGAGTAGCCGGTGAGTCACGTGATAGCACCTGAGATTGGAGACTGTCCTCTCTTGATCGCTCTCTCCTCTGCTGGTCCTTGTTTGACCAACACCTCTCTTTCCATCTCTTTTGTCTCTGGCTGTTTGTTTGTTATTTAAAATGTTTTGGTAGAGTATGGTTTTGCTAGTGGGTCGAAACATACTTCTTGCAGCTCTGTAATTCTTTTCATAAAGCATAGTTCAGATTTAGTGATTTTTGACGTTTTACTGAGGTTGTGTCGTACTGACATTCAGAGTCAACTCAGGTCCCAAGCTACAGCTTCTGACCTATTTTATGTGGCATGTATGCACTGTCGTAGTCGGGAATTTGATTATACTGAACCTAGATACAGTATTAAGGGAATTTTATGAATTTTATGGAAGATCTGCTGATGGTCCCCAGTTAGGATTGTTATTTTGTCTTTGTCCCTGACGCTGTGTTGCGGCTTGTTACATTATTGTTGTTCGGCGAATGATTCATCATGTTGTTCAAGCTGTTTGGATTGTCTTGTTGGTCAAGAAGACATTATTTGAGGACGTTCAGTCAGTCTCTGATTAAGTCTGTCGAGTCTAGTCTTACTGAGACTTTACGAACACTTTGAGCACATACACACATTCTCACACATACACTTGTACATAGAAGTACTTTTATAATTGATGGTAAAGTAGACGACGGTACTTAAGAGTCATAATGATATGAAATGTGCCTTCAGCACTATACTACCACAAGAGAAGTGTACGAGCTTATATCCTAAATTATGTCAAATTTGTTTACTTTGAATTTGTCCACCTAAATAACTTTTTTAATAAACTTCTCAGTTTTTATTTCTTTAGTTAGTATCCTATCAGTTGCAATCCTAAAACACTATTTAAATTTATCATAATTTTAAAGGATAACTGGAGCAGGATACTGACTACTTGTTAAAAAAAAAAAAAAAAAAAAAAAAAAAAACAGGCTGAATGCTAGAGGGTCAGATCTTCTAGTATTCTCTGGAGATGTCTATCATTAATAGGTATCACCTTTTTGTAACTGCAAATTAACAGAAGAATGGACGGGGTCTCGTACTGTGATCAATGACAGTTGTGCCATGATAGCTGTAGGGGTTGTTGGATGAGGTAGTAGCGGTCACTGCGCCGCTGATACAATGTTACACAAATGTTGGTTGAAAAAAAATTATCTTCTTATAACCATTCATGGCTGAGTGGTTACAGCGTTGGCCATGCTTGTTTATGTTTAATATTATGGACACAGGTGTAGTCTTGTTGCCTGCACAACTGCTTGTAGCACGATGACCAAGGCAGAGATGAGGAACGAGCAAATGTCAGCAGTGAGTAAATGCATATATTTCCTTCACCAAAAGAGCATGCAAGTATATGTACAGTGTATATACACGATGTACAAAGCAAGTTTGCAATGAAGAGAGAGACAGTGAGATCCGTGAGCGACCAGACTTGAGGTAAGTCTGCCACTGTTGCTTCAATAGTCTACAGCATCACTTCACAACTGTGGCGGGCTTCCGTGTTACTGCCAGGGTTGAACCAAGGTGTTAGCATAACAATAAGTCCCCGCTTATTATACTCTTAACACCTGGTTCACTGGTCGGGAGGGCATGCCTATATTGCTGTGTGACATACACCAAATAAAAGATAGCATACTCGTACAATGCCACATTTAACAAGGCTGATTAGTAACAAATATTTCAACTGTTGTACTCGCACAGCAATTCCAAAGTTACACAAATCTGGGAAACACAAAGAAGACCGGAAACCGAATACAGGCTCAGGAGACTAAGGCTGATACAATGATAATAAATATCTTAATATACTGTAAAACAAAAAGGCAGTAACATAACAGGCGACACATACACACACCAAAAATTATATAATTAATATTCTAAAGAAGTAATGGACAAAGATCGTACGTAAGGAAACGTCAAAAAATCGAGGAATGACTTTGCATAGCTAGAATATTTTTTTCCTAACGTCATCTGACGACTTGGAGGCACGGTTGGCAATGCACTCAGTTTACATACTGAGTGTCCGTGGTTCGATTACTGGCACGGGTGGAAACGTTGGGTATATTTCCTTACACCTGCTCTCCCTATTCACCTAGCATTAAGTAGGTACTTGGGTGATAGTCGGCTGCTGAGGGTCGCATCCTGAGGGCTGCGCTTTGAAATAAGCTGAGGCAAGATAATTCTTAGCCTGTAAAATTGATTTGTGTATGAGAAAAAAGTTTGACAAGAACGTCAAGTAACTTCAGACAATTACTTAAAAAGTCAGGTTATGACTTTGACCGGCAAGTAACCACTGGGTAACGAATAGTAGCGCCGGAGAATGACTTTCACGATAGAAAACGTCAAGAAGTGTCAACGACCGTAGCTCGCATGACCGAACCAATCACTGTTATCATTAATTTAAACGATGAGTTCTGGTGAGTAACTGATAACTTCCCTGAGATGCTTGGCAGGGGCTGAGTGAGACCCTCAGACACACCAGCTGAGGACCAACGATACACTTAAGTGTGTAATAATATTGGTAGAATTACCCAAAATATGTGGAGTAAAAGGACACAAGTGGAACTAATGTGACATTTTATTGTGGCAACGTTTCGCTCTCCAGGCTTGACAAAGCTCGTGGTGAGCGAAACGTTGCCACAATAAAATGTCACAATAGTTGCGTTTGTGTCCTTTTACCTCAAACACTTAAGTCTCTCAGTGAGTACCTCAGTATCTTTAGTGATACACAAACACACACACACACAAACACACACACACATACACACACACACATACACATACACACATACACACACACACATACACATACACACACACACACACACACACACACACACACACACACACACACACACACACACACACACACACACACACACTTTCACTAGGACTAATGTTTATCTACGTAAGCCTCTGACAAATTGTAACTATATTCCACAGGATACTCCCAGCATCTTACGTGAAAAAAACTTCAGTCTCTGAACACTTGAGAGGAAAGCTTGTGTTCATACACAACCTCTGGATGAGGAGTTTGCTGCCTCCCGAACTCCGAAACATTAAAGCCGATTTATCTCGTTGAGAAATTCCCGAGTATTAAACTCTTCAGCCGCTCTGAAAATTCCGGAGATTAAAGTCTTATACCATGATAAATTCTCGACGCAAAACTGTTTATCGAATAAAAAATATAAAAGGAGTGAATATCACCTCTCCCGAATCCAATATTAAAATTCTCTCAGGCGATGGGGACTGACAAATATAAAATGATTTCCAGTATTATACCTTCTCTGAATTCTATAGTTTTACTGCGCCGCAGTTTGATTAATTAAATTTTGTGAGAACGGAAACGCAAGGTAAAATATTACGAGTGTTGGGATTCAAGGGGTAATAATACTATCTGGATAATTACACCGAGTGGAGGGATGAGCTGAGTAATGGAGATTACTAATTTATAATAACAACAGCTGTTACTACTACTACTACTACTACTACTACTACTGCTGCTGCTGCTGTGCTGCTGCTGCTGCTGCTGCTGCTGTGCTGCTGCTGCTGCTGCTGTGCTGCTGCTGCTGCTGCTCCTGCTGCTGCTGCTGTGCTGCTGCTGCTGCTGCTGCTGCTGCGACTGCTGCTGCTGCTGCTGCTGCTGTGCTGCTGCTGCTGCTGCTGCTGTGCTGCTGCTGCTGCTGCTGCTGTGCTGCTGCTGCTGCTGCTGTGCTGCTGCTGCTGCTGCTGCTGCTGCTGCTGCTGCTGCTCCTGCTGCTGCTGCTGTGCTGCTGCTGCTGCTGCTGCTGCTGCTGCTGCTGCTGCTGCTGCTGTGCTGCTGCTGCTAAAAATAACAGTTCATTATTATTATTATTATTATTATTATTATGATTATTATTATTTATATATGGATGAGAGGGCCAGGAGACTTGGCTCTACTACAAGCAGAATGTTGTTTCAATCGACTGTGTTACTAATAAACACCAGGAAGCGCATGGGGAAAAAGATCAAGATTTAACAAACAAAATCCAAGACGCACTTGTGGACGTCTGTTGCTTGTTCAAACATAAGGATATTTTTTTTTTTCGAAAAGTAACAGCAGTGGAGAAAGCTTCTAAAATAAATACCACAATAAACACAATACAAACACCAACACCACAGGAAATACCATCACAAATCCCAATAAATACGGAAAAAAAACACTCGCAAACACCAAACACCTCGAGAAAACGCAAACTAACAGCAACAAACAGGATCATAAATAATTCCCAGCACTGACCACTACAAACGATAGCATCAGATAACGTCAACAAACACCAATTTAATTAACTGTTAAACAATAAGAAACAACCACAATAACCTACACAAACATAAAAAACACCATGAAGAAGTTACACACTCAGCACAGCTGAGTAAACACAACCAGTAGTCTCAGTGAAGTAACTCATCCAAGTGGTGGTGGTGATGGTGGTGGTGACTGGAGGTGATGGTGGTGGTGACTGGAGGTAATGGTGGAGGTGGTGATGGTTGTGGTGGTAACTGGAGATGATGGTGGTGGTGGTAGTGACTGGAGATGATGATGGGGTGATGGTGGTAACTGGAGGTGATGATGGTTGTGGTGCCGGTAACTGGAGATGATGGTGGTGGTGACTGGAGGTGATGGTGGTGGTGACTGGAGGTGATGATGGAAGTGTTGGTGGTAACTGGAGATGATGGTGGTGGTGACTGGAGGTAATGACGGGGGTGGTGGTGGTGACTGTAGGTAATGACGGGGTTGACGGTGGTGACTAGAAGTGATGATAGTTGTGGTGGCAGAGGTGATGACTGGATGTGATGATGGTGTTGGTGGTGGTAACTGGAGATGGTGGTGGTGACTGGAGGTGATGACGGGGGTGACGGTGGCTCTGTGTTATGTCTGGGCGATTGTCAGTTCCAGCACGACTGATGCCTGGATCTGTGTGATGTCTGGGCGATTGTTAGTTCAGTTCCAGCACGACTGATGCCTGGCTCTGTGTTATGTCTGGGCGATTGTTAGTTCAGCTCCAGCACGACTGATGCCTGACTCTGTGATTATGTCTTGACAATTGTCAGTTCAGATCCAGCACTACTGATGCTCCTCACTGTGATTGTGCCTGTACGACTGTTAGTTCAGTTCCAGCACGACTGATGCTTGCCTCTGTGTTATGTCTGGGTGATAGTTCAGATCCAGCACGACTGATGCCTGGCTCTGTGTTATGTCTGGGCGATTGTTAGTTCAGTTACAGCACGACTGATGCCTGGCTCTGTGATTATGTCTTGACAATTGTCAGTTCAGATCCAGCACTACTGATGCTCCTCTCTGTGATTGTGTCTGTACGACTGTTAGTTCAAATCTAGCACTGGCGGCTTTAATGAAGCTCAGTTCGCTGTGATTTATTCATTAAGGCGGAACCTAATTACTGACTGAAGTAAGGTCGCCCACACACACATTAGTGCACTCGCTAATGAACAGGAAAACATCAATTACTGTAACACTCAAAGTGAATAAGATTGAGCTTCATAATGAAATGACAGGAGATTTACAGTAAAAAGTCCCTTACATCACAGTTAATGAACCTTAATTTTACAGTGAAGAGGTCCTATATTTACAACTACAAACATGAAATCCCAAGAAATAAATCTAAATGGTGCAGCGGTACTCGGTACAGTTGATGAAGCCATGTTACGTTCGTTACCAGCTGCACAGTATGTGGGGAAACAACTGCTGCACACATACATTCCTAACTGTGGACACGTTAGCAAGGAAGAGGATATGTCTTTATCACGGGCAACAGAACAGAACAGAGGACTCACAGGTAAGGACCCACTAGGGGCGAGGGGCAAGTGGGGACAGCTCGAAGAATAGTCGGTGAGAGGAATGTCTTGAGTCGAAGAGAGAAGAGTCAGCACTAGACCCAACAGCTAAGCCTTGGAAGCAGACGGAAACAGCAACACAAAAAACAGGAGAACACTCAGTCGTCCAGCTGGCAAGCTATCTGCATCTTGCATTCTTGATGTTGATTGGCGGCTGGCAGAAGCTCGGGCAACAGCATATGCGCGGAGAAGCTTATATACTGCAGGCAGGTGAGGTGAAGCAGTAGTAACCGGCGTCACCAGCATCACCTCACTGCTTCACCTCATCTGTCTACAGTATATAAGCTCCTTCTCGGCGCATATACTGTACTTGTATTAAGACTGATGGATCGAATATATCGACTCCAGGCACAGAAACAAATTACCTCAAATTGCTCGTCTTCAGTTGATCTTATTTGTATTGGACTGAAGCCACTAGATGGTGAAACATTTCTAGAATAAAGACTCATTTATCAACTTGTCGGTTTTCTAAGCTATTTTACAAAGTATACCATAGAGACAATGTATAATGGACAATGTAGTTTAACCATACTCAAAACAGTCCTTTTATTGAGACTACATTATGCCTGCTTAGCAGGCGTTTTCTTAAGTCAATGCAAAGTACTGATCCACAAGCATGTTTATGCAAGCATATAGTCAGGTGCGACCAGGTGAAGTTGTCGGGGAGATGTGATCATGGCATGGGTAATAAACCGCCACGGAGGAGCACTGCAGGAAACCTGCAGTGGCTTGTGTACTTTGGCTGCTTCATGGCATTTCCGTAATGCTTTGTCTCGGCGTGTTTCCCAGACATCAGATGTGTTGTCTTATCCCTGTGAACAACACAGGCACTGCTCGTGTTGTGTGTTGCGCACTCGCACTGGTGCTTCTGTATCCTGTTAGGCTGTAGGAAGTCACGACAATTTCCTTTTAGCCGCAGGTTTCGAAAGGTTGATCTGCGTGGTTGACCTCGTGTTTGGCAAGGTCTTTAATTAATACTGCTTTATCTTATAGCTGTAATTACCAGGATGCTTCTGGAGATGGTTTGTGTGATATATTCCTAAATGTGATCTGTAGGGAATAAGAAGCTTCTGTCAGTGTTATGGGAGTGGTGATTTTTTTGTGTCCTGGGTGAGATATGAGAGTCAACTAGAGTTTTTTGTAAGGTGTAGCATTCCTCCTTAAGATATTCTGGGCTACAAATCACGCAGACTTTTGGAAAGTCTAATGTGTGTGCCACGTTTAGTTCTCTGGTTATGCTGTCAATAGTAATGCATTAGGTTGTCTTTGTTGGTGGGTTTGCTATGTACTTTAAATATGAGGTGGCAGTTATATTCGACAGCCAAGATTCCTAGGAGAGGAAGGTTGCTTCAAGAGCAAACTACACTAATGACTCAATTGCCTTGAGGTTCTCTCTTAGGTTGTCCAGGTTGAATTTTCTGGGAAATATGTTAAGAGTATCATTAACGTACCAAAGTCACATAATCATTCTGGGAATGATTTTGGAAATTTTCTCGGTCTCTAACGATTCCATGTACAAATTCATTAATATAAAACCAATTGAAATTTATACAGAGCCCTTAAGCTCCATAAAAACAATCTTGAGAGGTCCATGTCAGATCTTAGCTTCTGATGCAGAAATTCGAAGGCCATTTGTTTGTCTCTAATCCTATTGTGTAGATCCCAAGATGTGTGGTAAAGGAGTCATACAGTAATTGGCAGTGTCTTTCGCTGGAATACCAGCTAGTACGTGAGATGCACCATGGCGTTGGCTGGCTTTGGGTTGTGATGAGAAAGTAATACTTATTGTCTTGTTCAGCCTTCACTAGTATTTCTATGAGCGATGATCAAAAAGAGTTTGATGCACTTTTCAAGATATGTTTGAGAAATCTATTCGTAGGCGGTGGTGTCTCACTATACTTCAAGCATCTTGGAGTCGTGGTGATTATGAAGTTCGTGTCATGAGATTGAGTCGTAATGACCGCTTTGTAGCGCTTAGGGAGTATGAGTTGAGTAGGTTCAAATGCCAGGCAGCCAACCCGGCCTGGAGGAAATCTTACTGGAGCTCTGAATAGCAGTAGATACCAGTGCTCAAGTCTGAGTCCTGTTTTGGTCTGTGGATACCCGCGGCTAATTTGAATCCTAGGGAGAGAGAGGTCTTTGGTCTCAGTGTTGAATATGCAAACTCATCAACATCCCTCTCTCACACACACACATACACCTGCTCCCATACTTGTATCAATACTTTTTCTGTCAGCCTCGTATACTCTTCCATTCAGCTTTAACTACTGCTATTGTCATTATGATAGTCACTTTCGCCAGCGTCACTGTCACTGCCGTTGTTACTTTCGTCACTGTCACTATCTTTATCACTCAAGCCACTTCTCTCGTTTCAACTCTTACATCCACTAAACATCGCTCTTCACTCTTAGCTTTAATTATGGTAACTATGTATCACAGATTTCATTCATTTACGTCATTCTTTCTATCCCATCTTCAACACTTATCTACAGTTTTCTGTTTTATTCCATAATTCGTACCATCCTCTTATTTCTATATTCATTAACTGCTTTCCAATTCCATATTCTTCTTTATTCCTCATTTCTCTGTTTCCTTTTCATCGTTTGTTTCTCCTCCTTCCCTTCTCTAGCTTTCCCCCCATCTCTTGTCCCTCTTTCCTCGTCTCAGGCTTCTCTCAACTTTTCTCAATTATCGTTCTCAATGTTCAGCAAATTCTTTACTTAGTCTCCCTCTCTTCCTCAGTTCCCTGCACCCTCTTCGATTTTTTTGCCCTTCCTCTCTTCTACTTCCTATTCATCCTCCTGATTCCTCATAGTCTTCCCCCTCCTCCTCTTCTTCCTTCCCCTTCTGCGTCTCTTCCTCCTCTTCCTAACGAGCCTCGAGCACGGGACTTAAGATCTCATCGAGGTATTAAAGGTGAGATACTGCCCTCCTGGTCAGTAGCGGGACCCCAGGACCGTGGCCCCAGTATTGGGACCCCAAGACCGGAGCTCCAGTACTGGGACCCCCCTGATCAGAGACCCCAGTAGCAGACTCAAACCGAAACTTCCTAAAGTACCTAAACCAAGATACAACCAGGGCCTCTACCAAAATTTGGAACTGCTGTAACACCGGGACCACCCGAAGTCCTGGGAACCCCACGATTCTGGAACCTCCTAAAGAATTGGGAACACTCAGAGCACTGATACATCATGCAGTATTGGAACAATAAAAAGCATCGAAAGGAGACGTAGTTGAAATGCTTGCAATTACCATCTAGTAGGCTGAACAAGAGTCTTATTTGTAAGTGATATTTAGGTTCAAAATATTTTAACAGTGTTGCATTTACAGGTTGCGAGCTCTTCTCCGATCACATTTCATTATTGTTAATAGTATGCAATACCGATAAGTTGATGAATAAGTGACATGTGCAACACCTGGGTATCTTTGCCTATCAATATTGCCGGCTATGAAGATACCTCAGGTTATTGCAAAGCCAAACCCTGTGTAAGATATACTGACTCTTCCTTTGGGATGGGACCCACAGCAGAGAGAGAGAGAGAGAGAGAGAGAGAGAGAGAGAGAGAGAGAGAGCTGCAGAAGAAAACTCCCTTTGGATTATTAACCCTGAGGTTTAATAACTAAGGCTAATTCATGATAACTTAATAAAACCAAACACTGCGATACATTTCCATGAAGGCCCTTGCTTCTCTCCACATGACGCGACCCATAACAGACGACCGTCTCCCAGGTATCTGTTTACTTTTACGTGAACAGGGCCAACATGAGATGTGCCCATAGCCACCGTTAAATAGTTCTTCTGTCGAAAGCCGAGCGCTCAACTACTTAGAATCCGAGATAATAAATGAGGAATGAAACAACAAAGTGAACGAGGACACTCAGAGTGGAGGAACAATGAAAATGTAATGCAGAAACTGTTGGGGATGATGATGATGGAGGAGGAGGAGGAGCCAGTGGTAGGAGGGTGCATCTCTAGTGTCAGTAACACAAACGCAGACACTCAGGCAAACACACAGATAAACAAACCTCCAGTTCCTCCGCAACCTCACTAATGTCGCTAAATTTACAGTGACCAGCAACATGCAGTCACACCAACAGTCCCTCAGCATAACAGGTGAGAGCAACACCTAAATTACATTGTCACAGTCCAGAGTGCTTCTAATTCCGGGAAATTGCGAGGATGTTCTGCAGTTTAATTAATTGTTAAATAAAGTTGAGATAAAAAAAAAAAAACTCGCCATTAGTTTTTGTAAACTAGAACGTAATTAATTTTCTGATTACTTCCAAAAAGTCAACAGTATACAAAAACGTTAACAGCAGGAGAGAAACGTCAGAAGTGTAAGAAAAACGTTAACAGGAGAGAAATGTCTAAAATGTAAGCTAAACGTTAACAGAAAGAGAGAAACGTCTAACGTATAAGAAAATCGTCAACAGGAGAAAAACGCCAAAAGTGTAAGAAAAACGTCAATAGTATGAGAAAGCGACAATTCTATAAGAAAACCATCACTGTGAGGAAAAAAGTCAATAGTGAGAAAAACGCCATCAGCGAGAGAAACGTCAACTGAAAGAGATTAAATAGAACGTCAAAAGTATAAAGAAAACTTCAACAGTCTGAGAGGAACGCCGTCAAAATGAGAAAATATCAACATGACTTGGAAAAAGGCGACAAGGTTATTAATAAAAGGCGACAAGGTTATTAATAAAAGGCGACAAGGTTATTAATAAAAGGCGACAAGGTTATTAATAAATGGCGACAAGGTTATTAATAAAAGGCGACAAGGTTATTAATAAATGGCGACAAGGTTATTAATAAAAGGCGACAAGGTTATTAATAAATGGCGACAAGGTTATTAATAAAAGGCGACAAGGTTATTAATAAAAGGCGACAAGGTTATTAATAAAAGGCGACAAGGTTATTAATAAAAGGCGACAAGGTTATTAATAAATGGCGACAAGGTTATTAATAAAAGGCGACAAGGTTATTAATAAAAGGCGACAAGGTTATTAATAAAAGGCGACAAGGTTATTAATAAAAGGCGACAAGGTTATTAATAAAAGGCGACAAGGTTATTAATAAAAGGCGACAAGGTTATTAATAAAAGGCGACAAGGTTATTAATAAATGGCGACAAGGTTATTAATAAAAGGCGACAAGGTTATTAATAAATGGCGACAAGGTTATTAATAAAAGGCGACAAGGTTATTAATAAATGGCGACAAGGTTATTAATAAAAGGCGACAAGGTTATTAATAAATGGCGACAAGGTTATTAATAAAAGGCGACAAGGTTATTAATAAATGGCGACAAGGTTATTAATAAAAGGCGACAAGGTTATTAATAAAAGGCGACAAGGTTATTAATAAAAGGCGACAAGGTTATTAATAAATGGCGACAAGGTTATTAATAAAAGGCGACAAGGTTATTAATAAATGGCGACAAGGTTATTAATAAATGGCGACAAGGTTATTAATAAAAGGCGACAAGGTTATTAATAAAAGGCGACAAGGTTATTAATAAATGGCGACAAGGTTATTAATAAAAGGCGACAAGGTTATTAATAAAAGGCGACAAGGTTATTAATAAATGGCGACAAGGTTATTAATAAAAGGCGACAAGGTTATTAATAAAAGGCGACAAGGTTATTAATAAAAGGCGACAAGGTTATTAATAAAAGGCGACAAGGTTATTAATAAAAGGCGACAAGGTTATTAATAAATGGCGACGAGGTTATTAATAAAAGGCGACAAGGTTATTAATAAATGGCGACAAGGTTATTAATAAATGGCGACAAGGTTATTAATAAATGGCGACAACCTGAAGAGAGAAGGTCAATGGGATTAAAAAAAATTAATATTCAACGTATTTGAGCAAAAAGTTAACATTACCCAGAAGTACCAAACATGTTAGAAACAACAGCATGACAAATGTGACAGGGAAAAATAGAATTAAAGTAGTATAAAATAAAATAAAAATAGAAAAAACATAATAATAACAGGATAAAAACAACAGCACAGAAAACAACAGAATAACAGGCATCAACAGGAATCAACGGAACTATACCTGTTTGTACACAACCTTCAATTCTCGATTTAAGTTTTGAAAGAAGGAAGATGCAAGTGACCATCTGACCGCAAGAAAGAATAATAGAAAAAGTGGCAAGTGACCCACTGACCGCAAGAAAAAAGCAGGGAAGAAGTGGATACATCCAGACACTTAGGGAGAGCATATGACAGCAGTTTGTTCTGGGAAAAACGTAAATGAATTAGGAAATAGATGATGGAAGAGCAGCAGATGGAGTGCTGAGGAGACTGACGGACGCAAAAAATAATGTATTGAATAAGCGGGTAATAAGACCAAGCATTCTGCAGGTAAAAGACGGATCAAGAAGCTTATTAAGGAGACGTTTCGCCCCAAGTGGCTTCAACTTGGGGCAAAACGTTTCCTTAATAAATGTGATCTGTACATATGTGTGTTTCTCCTACAACTTACCTGTATTAACTGATCACTTTGGTCAACGCTTCTGTACGGATTTAAGACTCGTGAAACAGTGAGGACACGATTGTAAACAACTCACTAAACGAGGTGTTCGAACCCCTGGCAAGCCTGTCCTCGAAATGAGCAGGCCGGTGTGTTAACCACCGTACCATGCCGGCCTAATAAGATTCATCCCACTTTGTGTGTTTCTTCACACACTGGGAAGGTCATCACGGGCCACCACTCTACACAATCGCACTATTTTTTTTACATACGAATCTCACACAAGCATGTCTTCAACAAGCTCTAGCTCAGGTCCCTTCATTCAGTGATATGGGCTTTTAATGTTGCAGTGAAGACGAGGCTGGAGGCAGTGGCTAAGTCATATAAGATAGGAACAAAACGTGGCGTGAAGATTATGCAAAGGAAAGTGACTTCTCAAAATACGGTGTCGAAGTACTAAAGGAATAATTCACGTAACTGAGGAAGGGTTGGTGAACTGGCTGGATATGCAAAATAAGTGTATAACTTTAGGGTGATGTAGGGGACGCTCCAGAAAATATTGGAGTGATAGTGTGAAGGAGGTTTTAAGAGGAAGGGTCTTGGGCAGCTTGTTAAACTGACGTGAGTGGAAACATAAAGTCTATCGGAGTTGACGAGCTGCTGGAGTGTGAAAATAATTCATGAAGGGATTCAGAGAGACTGGCTAGACAGGCTTGAGTTCTGGAGGTGGGAAGAACATCAGAACCGGCACTTGCAAACTTATGGTAAGAGGAATTGAATGAAAAAATAAATAAAAGTAAATTAAAGAATAAAAAGTGGAAGTAGAGAGATTAAAAGAGTGAAATTTTTCAAATAAAAATAATAGCGAGTCACATCATTAGAGATTGACAGAGATTGACAGGTCACACAAGAGCAAAATGACAGGTCACATGACAATAAAACGAGAGGTTAAACAACAAAATGAAAGGTCACACCACAATAGAACGTCAGATTAGTCAGTGAAACGACAGGCTACACAAGAGGTCACACAGTAATAGAATGATAGGTCACACAAGAGTACGACAGATGACACAATAAGAGAACGACAGGTGACACAATAAGATAACGATAGGTGACACAGTAAGAGAACGACAGGTGACACGAGAGAACGGCAGGTGACACAATAAGAGAACGACAGGTGACACAATAAGAGAACGGCAGGTGACACAATAAGATAACGATAGGTGACACAGTAAGAGAACGACAGGTGACACAAGAGAATGACAGGTGACACAAGAGAACGACAAGTGACACAAGAGAACGACAGGTGACACAGTAAGAGAGCGACAGGTGACACAAGAAAACGACAGGTGACACAAGAGAACGGCAGGTGACACAAGAGAACGACAGGTGACACAGTAAGAGAACGACAAGTGACACAGTAAGAGAACGACAAGTGACACAATAAGAGAACGACAAGTGACACAAGAGAACGACAGGTGACACAAGAGAACGACAGGTGACACAGTAAGAGAACGACAGGTGACACAGTAAGAGAACGACAGGTGACACAGTAAGAGAACGACAGGTGACACAATAAGAGAAAGACAAGTGAAACAGTAAGAGAACGACAAGGGACACAATAAGAGAACGACAAGTGACACAAGAGAACGACAGGTGACACAGTAAGAGAACGACAGGTGACACAGTAAGAGAACGACAGGTGACACAGTAAGAGAACGACAGGTGACACAATAAGAGAAAGACAAGTGAAACAGTAAGAGAACGACAAGGGACACAATAAGAGAACGACAAGTGACACAAGAGAACGACAGGTGACACAGTAAGAGAACGACAGGTGACACAGTAAGAGAACGACAGGTGACACAATAAGAGAACGACAAGTGACACAAGAGAACGACGGGTGACACAGTAAGAGAACGACAGGTGACACAAGAGAACGACGGGTGACACAAGAGAACGACAAGTGACATAAGAGAACGACAGGTGACACATTAAGATAACGACAGGTGACGCAATAAGAGAACGACAAGTGACACAATAAGAGAACGACAAGTGACACAAGAAAACGACAGGTGACACAGTAAGAGAACGACAGGTGACACAAGAGAACGGCAGGTGACACAAGAGAACGACAAGTGACACAAGAGAACGACAGGTGACACAGTAAGAGAACGACAGGTGACACAAGAAAACGACAGGTGACACAGTAAGAGAACGACAGGTGGCACAATAAGAGAACGACAAGTGACCCAGTAAGAGAACGACAAGTGACACAATAAGAACGACAGGTGACACAGTAAGAGAACGACAAGTGACACAGTAAGAGAACGACAAGTGACACAAGAGAACGACAGGTGACACAATAAGAACGACAGGTGACACAATAAGAGAACGACAAGTGACACAGTAAGAGAACGACAAGTGACACAAGAGAACGACAGGTGACACAGTAAGAGAACGACAGGTGACACAATAAGAACGACAGGTGACACAATAAGAGAACGACAAGTGACACAAGAGAACGACAGGTGACACAGTAAGAGAACGACAGTTCACACAATAAGAACGACAGGTGACACAATAAGAGAACGACAAGTGACACAAGAGAACGACAGGTGACACAGTAAGTGAACGACAGGTGACACAGGAGAACGACAAGTGACACAGTAAGAGAACGACAGGTGACACAATAAGAACGACAGGTGACACAAGAGAACGACAAGTGACACAATAAGAGAACGACATGTGACACAGGAGAACGACAAGTGACACAATAAGAGAACGACATGTGACACAGGAGAACGACAAGTGACACAATAAGAGAACGACAGGTGACACAGGAGAACGACAGGTCGTGAGAGCCATAACATAAAAATCGGGTCAGCTGGAAAAAACGTTATGACCACTTTTTTTATTGTATCGTTCTCTTTCATAATATTTTATATTGTTTTTCGTACAAAGTTTTGATTGAGTGCGCCGTCCCGTGCACCGGAGGTGCACGGTCTCACCAGATCAATTAACTTAATCCGCTCATGTAGAGAAAGAGAGAGAGAGAGAGAGAGAGAGAGAGAGAGAGAGAGAGAGAGAGAGAGAGAGAGAGAGAGAGAGAGAGAAAATGGGAGGGTGTTGGCACCTGGAGAAGAAGTTGATATCCTTGGGGTGAAATTTGACTCCAAACTAACCATGAAGAACCATGTTGTAAATCTTGCAAACAAGGCAGCCAGGAAGCTTGCAGCACTTCGCCGTATCTCGCATCTGCTTGACAGTAGGGGTTGCAAGATTCTGTACGAGGCACAAGTACGCTCACACCTTGAGTATGCTCCACTTTCTTGGTTTGCCTGCCCCCCCCCCCTCTCATCTGCGACTGCTTGACAGAGTAGAGAACAGAGCAAGACGTCTCATCTCTCGCCTGGACCCATCCTGGATAGATCTGTCATTTCAGCAGAGCCTTCAACATAGGAGGGATGTGGGTGGCCTTACTGTTATGTACAAGGCCAATATTGTCAAAGTGCCACTCTTGGATCCACTTCGAGGACAGCGTGAAACAAGCTTTTATGCCACAAGACGGGCAGAAAGCAGCAACTTCACTCTGGCTGTACCCTTCTCCAGAACATCTCTCCATCTCAGATCATATATACCCAGGATGACTCGAGTATGGAACACATTCGTACAGCATAATGATGTCAACGAGATAAAGTCAGTTGATCAAATGAAAATGCTGGAACACAGATGGCTCCAACTTCATCCTGTTCCCTACTTGTATGTCTCATAACAATAAAAATGCTTTCAAATGAGCTGATGTAGGTAACAGCTCCAGCTTGCCAATAAAGTTAGAAATACTTAACCTGTAAATAGCTTGTCAATAAAGCTAGGGATCCTTAACCTTGTCAAACCCTGTGTAAAAAAAAAAGAGAGAGAATTATTTAAATGCTTTTAACCTGTTTATACAATACTATTTCCTGAGGATTGATTCCATATTTTCTCTCTCTTTCTCTCTCTCATATATATATATATATATATATATATATATATATATATATATATATATATATATATATATATATATATGTCGTGCCGAATATGTAAAACTGGTCAATTAGTAAGAACTCATTTAAAATTAAGTCCTTTCTAAAATTTTCTCATATACGTTTAAAGATATATTTTTTTCATTGATGTTAATGTAAAAATTTATAATTTTGCACTAAAAGAATCTTAGAAAACTTACCTAACCTTATTATAAGAAGAACAATTTATTTTAGCCTAACCCAACTAAATATATTTTAGATTTGCATACAATAATTTAATACTAAACAAACAGTGAAATATATTTTTTTTCGTCAGGTTCAGAATGATTTTGGCGAAATTATTGCATACACAAATTTTCACTTGTCCTATATGGCAAGATGAGCGTTGCTATTTAAGCCAAGATCGCAAGTTCTGCCTATTCGGCACGACATTATATATATATATATATATATATATATATATATATATATATATATATATATATATATATATATATATATATATATATATACTTTCATCATCATTCAACACTTTCACCTCACTCATATAATCTCACTCATATAATCACAGATATATAACATATCCCTCCAAACCGCCAATATCCCATTTCCAGGACTCAAGACCGGCTATATAAAAATAACCGGTTTCCCTGAATCCCTTCACTAAACATTGCCCTGCTCACACTCCAACAGCTCGTCAGGTCCCAAAAACACACTTACATAATATCCATGCACGCCTATCTAACACGCTCACGCACGCTTGCTGGAAGTCCAAGCCCTTCGCCCACAAAACCTCCTTTACCCCTTCCCTCCAACCTTCTCGAGGACGACCCCTAGCCCGCCTTCCTTCCCCTACAGATTTATACGCTCTCCATACCACATTGCTCCCCTATCCACTCTATCATATCCTTTTTCAAAATCCATAAATGCAATGAAAGTTTCTCTACCTTTATCTAAACACTGCTCACATATATGCTTCAATGTAAACACTTGATCTACACATCCCCTACCCACTCTAAAACCTCCTTGCTCATCCAAAATCCTACATTCTGTCTTACTTCTAATTCCTTCAATAATAATCCTATGGTACACTGTTCCTGGAATACTCAGTAAACTTATTCCCCTGTAATTTTTACAATCTCTTTTGTCCCCCTTCCCTTTATATACAGGAACTATACATGCTCTCTGCCAATCCCTAGGTACCTTCCTCTGTTTCATACATTTATTAATTAAGCAACATATCCCCCTCCCTGCTTTTAACATTTCTGTCATGATCCCGTCAGTTCCAGCTGCTTTACCCCCTTTCATTCTACGTAATGCCTCACGCACCTCCCCCACACTCACATCCTGCTCTTCTTCACTCCTAAAAGATGTTATACCTCCCTGGCCAGTGCATGAAATTACCGCTTCCTTTTCTTCGTCGACATTTAAAAGTTCCTCAAAATATTCCCGCCATCTACCCAATACCTCCGGCTCCCCATCTACTAACTCCCCTACTCTGTTTGTAACTGACAAGTCCATTCATTCCCTAGGTTTTCTTGTTTATCTCACTCCAAATTTTTTTCTTATTTTCATGAAAATTTCTTGACAGTGCCTCTCCCACTCTTTCATCTGCTCTCCTTTTGCATTCTCTCACCACTCTCTTCACCTTTCTTTTACCCTCCATATACTCTACTCTTCTTATAACACTTCTGTTTTGTAAAAACCTCTCATAAGCTACTTTTTTCTCTTTATCACACCCTTTACTTCATCATTCCACCAATCACTCCTCTTTCCTCCTGCACCCACCCTCCTATAACCACAAACTTCTGTCCCACATTCTAATACTGCATTTTTAAAACTATTCCAACCCTCTTCAACCCCCCACTACTCATACTTGCGCTAGCCCACCTTTCTGCCAATAGTTGCTTATATCTCACCCTAATTTCCTCCTCCCTTAGTTTATGTACTTTCACCTCTCTCTTACTTGTTGTTGCCATTTTCCTTTTGTCCCATCTACCTCTTACTCTAACTGTATCTACAACTAGATAATGATCCGATATATCAGTTGCCCCTTTATAAATATGTACATCCTGATACCTACTCATCAACCTTTTTTCCACCAATACATAATCTAACAAACTACTTTCATTACGTGATATATCATACCTTGTGTACTTATTTATCCTCTTTTTCATAAACTGTGTGTTACTTATTACCAAACCTCTTTCTACACACAGCTCAATTAAAGGCTCTCTATTTTCATTTACCCCTGGCACCCCAAATTTAACTACTACTCCCTCCACAACATTTTTACCCACTTCAGCATTGAAATATCCATCCACAAGCACTCTCACACTTGGTTCAAAACTCCCCACACACTTACGCAACATTTTCCAAAATCTCTCTCCCCTCTAGACTTCTTTCTTCTCCAGGTGCATAAACTCTTACTATAACCCACTTTTCACATCTAACCCTTATTTCACTCCAAATAATCCTTGAATTAATAGATTTATATTCCCTCTTTTCTTGCCATAACTTATCCTTCAACATTACTGCTTCTCCTTCTTTAGCTCTAACTCTATTTGAAACCCCTGAACTAATCCTCTATATTTCTCCCCACTGAAACTCTCCCACCCCCTTCAACTTTGTTTCACTTAAAGCCAAGATATCCAGTTTCTTCTCATTCATAACATCCACAATCATCTTTTTCTTATCATTAGCACAAAATCCACGCACATTCAAACATCCCACTTTGACGGTTTTCTTATTTTTCTTCTCAGTAGGCTATACTGGAAAAGGGGTTACTATCCCATTGTTCCCGGCATTTTAGTTGACTTTTACAACACGCATGGCTTACGGAGGAAAGATTCTTATTCCATAAAGGAAAAGGAAAAGCAATAAGAACAAAAACTATTAAGATAAAATCAAAGAAAACTCAGAAGAGTGTGTATACATGAACGTGTACATGTATGTGCAGTGTGACCTAAGTGTAAGTAGAAGTAGCAAGACGTTCCTGAAATCTTGCATGTTTATGAGACAGAAAACAGACACCAGCAATTCTACCATCATGTAAAAAGAATTACAGGCTTTTATCAACCTACTACTACTACTAATATTATATATATATATATATATATATATATATATATATATATATATATATATATATATATATATATATATATATATATATATATATGCAAGGAATTCGCGAGAGCATGCGAAATATACACAAACAGTGTTTGTGTATATTTCGCATGCTCTCGCGAATTCCTTGCATTGTTCAAATCTCTAGTAAGGCTGATGCATGCAGGGGATGAGATAAAAAGCTGTAAGCCTTCTCCCTGAAAGCTGGCTGCCTTGGATCAAACGTGTAGCGCATGCTACACGCCAAGGTATTGTCCAGTGTGGGTAGATTGGTAAAGTACTGCGTACCTTGTCCTAAGGTTCGTAGGTTCGAGTCTCCTTCAGCCAGAGATCAGTGTTTATATATATATATATATATATATATATATATATTATATATATATATATATATTATATATATATATATATATATATTATATATATGAATGGAGACAAATGGTTTTTAATACTTGACGTGCTGTTGGAGTGTGAGCAAAGTAACATTTATGAAGGGATTCAGGGAAACCGGCAGGCCGGACTTGAGTCCTGGAGATGGGAAGTACAGTGCCTGCACTCTGAAGGAGGGGTGTTAATGTTGCAGTTTAAAAACTGTAGTGTAAAGCACCCTTCTGGCAAGACAGTGATGGAGTGAATGATGGTGAAAGTTTTTCTTTTTCGGGCCACCCTGCCTTGGTGGGAATCGGCCGGTGTGATAATAAAAAAAAAAAATAAATGTATATATATATATATATATATATATATATATATATATATATATATATATATATATATATATATATATATATATATATCATATATATATATGCGCTGGCATGGCAAGACGTGTGGCGGGCTAGCTGCGGGATTTTCAATTATAAGTCCGGATCAACGAGGCTGACCAGGTTAAGACTCAACAGGACTTATTGTGAATACTCTGGGAAGATTCCAGTGAAGCGAGAAGACATTTCAAAGCACCGTTTCAAGGTAAATTGTGGAAGTGTTGTGCGGTTTGTGAATGTTGGTGAGTGGTGGTGGTAGTGAGGAAGACGGCCAGTGGAGGTGTGGGGGAGTACAAGGCCTACACTGTGTATGAGTACCGGCCAAGATTATCGTACATACAAACCTCGAAAAGCTCTTATAAAAACATCTATATCCAGCACCATGCACCATGCTTCCAGTTAACGTGGAAATGATTGTGTCGATGCATGGACTATTTAAAGGCTTATGTTATGGAAAAACAATGTGAAATTAATGTTAACGAGGGAGTGACCAGTCAGTGCATCCACCCCCACGTCACGGGGGTGGGTGGAAGAGGTTGGATGTGTAACTAGATGGTGAGTGAACACATTGGTTCAGCAGTGCCCATACCCACATTTTTCATAGTGTACATGGGAAACAAATAAAGTTATGTGTATTGTAAGACAGTGTGAACAATATATAGTGTGCAAGTCCATGTGTATTGTACTCCCCGGGATAACCCCACTCAACCTGCGCCTCCCCCACCTAATTCCCAAGGGAAGTTTTCCCCTTCCCCTCCCGGCCCCTCAAACTCCACCAGGCCACCACGGTCAAGTTCACTACCTTCCACGCACCATACCCACCCAGCATGTCATATTCCACTCCTATTGTCTAGTCTAGCAGATGGATGCCAACCAGGAGGAAGCAAGCAGCCAGGGAAATGGCACGGCTGGCAATACTAGGAGAGGCAAGTGTCGGTCATGCTTACAGCTTCGTTGTCTCAACTCTAATGGTTTCCTCCGCAAACACGGTAGTTGCCCTGGTTCAGGATGTCCTCCTGTGGAAAGTGATGATCCAGAGCCACCTCAGGCACCTGAACCCACTCCAACAGATTTCATCTCATCAGACAATCTCTTGGAAGCAATCAAAGCAACAGGTACGAGGACACTCACACATATTCCCAAAGCAGCCCGTCCACACGCAGCTGGGAAACTTACAGACCTCCTGAAAAAAGTAAACGATGGTTCCACTATCTTAAATGCTCCACCAACCATCAAGGCATGGTACAACTTGCTACTTTTTGGCAATGTCTGCTTAGCTGTGCCGGAAAGAAGGGGAAAGAGGCTAGTCTCAATGATAATTAAATCCTTAAGAGATTTTCCTAGAGTTGATAACCTCATTCACCTTCCCCGTCAACACAAAAAAGGGAGAGGCAGAACCCCCACTCACTCTACTGACAGTGAAAAAGTCAGAGTCCAGGTGAGCAAGAAAACTGAATAGGGCAACACAGTGGGGGCAATCAGAATTATTACCAGTGAAGATACAGTTGCTCCCAGGGATGCTGACACGGCTGAAGCACTTAGAGGAAAGCACCCTGCCAGGGAAACCAGTGGCACCAACAGTTCCAACACCTCTGTCTCCACTATGGAACCATTGATTGTGGAAGACTCAGACATTTACAAAGCAATAATGTCGTTCCCATCTGGCTCTGCTGGGGGTTACACTGGAATAAGGCCACAGCATTTAAAGGAAATGGTTAATCCAGTTATTGGGGAAATTGCAGAGACACTGCTTTCAGAGATCACAAGGTTCGTCAACAATTCCTTGGCTGGTCTTATTCCTGATGAAATTAGACCTTTCTTTTTTGGTGCAACACTTTGTGCACTTAAAAAGAAGGATGGAGGAATTCGGCCAATTGCAGTAGGCAACACGTTCCGCCGCCTCGTATCCAAAGCTGCTGTCCGAAGTATTCGTGCACAGGCAGCCATGATGCTTCAACCAAACCAGCTTGGCTTTGGGGTCTCTCAAGGAAGTGAAGCAGCGGTTCATGCAACAAGGGCATATATCAACAACCTGCCTGAGGTCAATGCAGTGGTAAAATTAGAATTCAAGAATGCGTTCAATCTCCCGAAAAGAGACGTGGTATTAGTAGCAGTACAAGAACATTTCCCTGGTCTCTTCCCTTTTGTTTCAGCTGGGTATAGCAAGGAATCAATGCTTCTCTTTGGAGAGCATGAAATCACATCATCGGAGGGTGTCCAACAAGGAGATCCTCTTGCACCATTTCTCTTCTGTATTGCAGTTAGGGAAATCACAGTCAGACTGACCAGCGAGCTAAACATCTGGTTCCTAGATGATGGCACACTAGCAGGTACAAAGGAGTCTCTCCTACACGACCTTACACAGGTAATGACACTGGGACAGGAAATGGGTCTCATCCTGAATCCATACAAATGTGAAATCATCTCAGTCAGTCAACAAGTGATAAATGCAGTGAGATCAAAACTACCAGGAGCAGCAGTCATTGCCTCCACAAATAGTGTCTTGCTAGGAGCACCTCTGGGAAGCAATGCCATTGACACAATTCTCAGGAAGGAATTGGAAGAGTTAAGGAGAATGGAACAACGAATAGGCAATCTGGACACCCACGATGCCTTGTACCTTCTCACAAAGTGCTTGAGTCTGCCCAGGTTGACATATTTCCTAAGATGTGCACCTTCATATGATAACCCTATACTGCACGAATATGACAGTATTCTGAGGCAGATTTTTACGAAAGTACTTAACCTTACTCTAGAAGACGGGCAGTCGAACCAAGCTACACTTCCAGTCAGACTAGGAGGCATTGGTGTCCGCAAGTCATCACAGATTGCGTTACCTGCTTTTCTGTCCTCGTGTATTGCATCCAGAGAGCTTGTAGCAGCGATTCTCCCTGAACATCTTAGGGACAAGATTGGAGTCCAGGACCAAAAATTCATTGACGGAGCAATGATCTGGGATAATCTAACGGGCTCAGAAACCAGACCTGCTCCCCCCAACAACTACAAACAATCGCACTGGGATGGTCCAATAGTGGAAAATATAGCCTCAACGATGCTTCAGAGTGTGTCAGGGAAGGATAGAGCCCGCCTGCTGGCAGTGAGAGCCCCTCATGCTGGGGACTTTCTTTTGGCTGTTCCCAACTCCAGCCTTGGCACACGCCTCGACCCACAGACCATCCGCATCGGTGTTGCCCTTCGACTTGCCGCCCCTATTCTCGCCGAACACAGGTGTATTTGTGGCAGTGAAGCAGCAGACCGATTCGGGTACCATGGTCTTGTGTGCCGTAAATCCGAGGGAAAGATTGCAAGACATGAGGAGGTTAATAACATTATCAAGAGGAGCCTCACAACAGCTGGATGCCCAGCAGTAAGGGAGCCACCCCAACTATGCAGATCTGATGGCAGCCAGAAGCGTTCAGATGGTATCACCCTTCAAGCCTGGACAGATGGGAAGCAGGTGGTGTGGGACTATACATGTGCATCTACCTTGGCTGATACCTATCTCCAATACACCAGGGAGGAAGGAGGGGCAGCTGCCAGCTTTAGGGAGTCCCAAAAGTCTAGAAAATATGGAGAACTTGCCCATCATTATATGTTTGTTCCCATAGGCTCAGAGACCCTTGGCTCATGGGGAAAGAGTGCATCTAATTTCCTTAAGGGTAACTAGGGATCCCAGGGCAGCTAGTTTTCTGTTCCAGCGGCTCAGTACGGCTGTTCAAAGGGGTAATGCATGCTGCATTTTGGGCACACGCCCCAGCTCTGAGGAGCTGGATGAGATTTTCGGCTTATAATCGGTGATACACACGTAACAACATGTACCGTATATGCCACCTTTATATTAACAATGTATCTCTTAAATCTTCTGTGCCATATTATGTAATAAAATATTCCTATTGGTAAAAAAAATAGTTTAAAAGATGGGGTGGTAGGGGAAGTGGAATATTCAAACGGCTTCAGGAAGAAATCCAAATATTCTTCCTTGAAGCCTTTTTATCCACTTCTCCGAGGCTATGGATCCCACAATTTACACCAGAGGTGGACCTCATTATATAAATATATATATATATATATATATATATATATATATATATATATATATATATATATATATATATATATATATATATATATATATATATATATATATGCAATAAGATCACAGTAAACAGATGATTTCAGAATATGCAAAACAACCACCGTGAAAGAATACTGAAATTCCAAGCTCTTTCGTTACTACTCACATTATCAAGGAACATTGATAATGTGAGTAGTCACGAAAGCGATTGGAATTTCATTATTCTTTCACAGTGGTTATTTTACGAGTATATATATAATATGTATATATATAAATATTTTTTTTATCACACTGGCCGATTCCCACCAAGGCAGGGTGGCCCGAAAAAGAAAAACTTTCACCATCATTCACTCCATCACTGTCTTGCCAGAAGGGTGCTTTACACTACAGTTTTTAAACTGCAACATTAACACCCCTCCTTCAGAGTGCAGGCACTGTACTTCCCATCTCCAGGACTCAAGTCCGGCCTGCCGGTTTCCCTGAACCCCTTCATAAATGTTACTTTGCTCACACTCCAACAGCACGTCAAGTATTAAAAACCATTTGTCTCCATTCACTCCTATCAAACACGCTCACGCATGCCTGCTGGAAGTCCAAGCCCCTCGCACACAAAACCTCCTTTACCCCCTCCCTCCAACCTCTCCTAGGCCGACCCCTACCCCGCCTTCCTTCCACTACAGACTGATACACTCTTGAAGTCATTCTGTTTCGCTCCATTCTCTCCACATGTCCGAACCACCTCAACAACCCTTCCTCAGCCCTCCGGACAACAGTTTTGGTAATCCCGCACCTCCTCCTAACTTCCGAACTATGAATTCTCTGCATTATATTCACACCACACATTGCTCTCAGACATGACATCTCCACTGCCTCCAGCCTTCTCCTCGCTGCAACATTCATCACCCATGCTTCACACCCATATAAGAGCGTTGGTAAAACTATACTCTCATACATTCCCCTCTTTGCCTCCAAGGACAAAGTTCTTTGTCTCCAGAGACTCCTAAGTGCACCACTCACCCTTTTCCCCTCATCAATTCTATGATTCACCTCATCTTTCATAGACCCATCCGCTGACACGTCCACTCCCAAATATCTGAATACATTCACCTCCTCCATACTCTCTCCCTCCAATCTGATATCCAATCTTTCATCACCTAATCTTTTTGTTATCCTCATAACCTTACTCTTTCCTGTATTCACTTTCAATTTTCTTCTTTTGCACACCCTACCAAATTCATCCACCAATCTCTGCAACTTCTCTTCAGAATCTCCCAAGAGCACAGTGTCATCAGCAAAGAGCAACTGTGACAACTCCCACTTTATGTGTGATTCTTTATCTTTTAACTCCACGCCTCCTGCCAAGACCCTCCCATTTACTTCTCTTACAACCCCATCTATAAACATATTAAACAACCACGGTAACATCACACATCCTTGTCTAAGGCCTACTTTTACTGGAAAATAATTTCCCTCTTTCCTACATACTCTAACTTGAGCCTCACTATCCTCGTAAAAACTCTTCACTGCTTTCAGTAACCTACCTCCTACACCATACACCTGCAACATCTGCCACATTGCCCCCCTATCCACCCTGTCATACGCCTTTTTCAAATCCATAAATGCCACAAAGACCTCTTTAGCCTTATCTAAATACTGTTCACTTATATGTTTCACTGTAAACACCTGGTCCACACACCCCCTACCTTTCCTAAAGCCTCCTTGTTCATCTGCTATCCTATTCTCCGTCTTACTCTTAATTCTTTCAATAATAACTCTACCATACACTTTGCCAGGTATACTCAACAGACTTATCCCCCTATAATTTTTGCACTCTCTTTTATCCCCTTTGCCTTTATACAAAGGAACTATGCATGCTCTCTGCCAATCCCTAGGTACCTTACCCTCTTCCATACATTTATTAAATAATTGTACCAACCACTCCAAAACTATATCCCCACCTGCTTTTAACATTTCTATCTTTATCCCATCAATCCCGGCTGCCTTACCCCCTTTCATTTTACCTACTGCCTCACGAACTTCCCCCACACTCACAACTGGCTCTTCCTCACTCCTACAAGATGTTATTCCTCATTGCCGTATACACGAAATCACAGCTTCCCTATCTTCATCAACATTTAACAAGTCCTCAAAATATTCCCTCCATCTTCCCAATACCTCTAACTCTCCATTTAATAACTCTCCTCTCCTATTTTTAACTGACAAATCCATTTGTTCTCTAGGCTTTCTTAACTTGTTAATCTCACTCCAAAACTTTTTCTTATTTTCAACAAAATTTGTTGATAACATCTCACCCATTTGCTCTCTTTTTACATTGCTTCACCACTCTCTTAACCTCTCTCTTTTTCTCCATATACTCTTCCCTCCTTGCATCACTTCTACTTTGTAAAAACTTCTCATATGCTAACTTTTTCTCCCTTACTACTC
Source organism: Cherax quadricarinatus (assembly GCF_038502225.1). NCBI lineage: Eukaryota > Metazoa > Arthropoda > Malacostraca > Decapoda > Parastacidae > Cherax > Cherax quadricarinatus. Next base: position 7,358,055 of record NC_091293.1, read on the forward strand.
TCTTTACATCATCATTCCACCAATCGCTCCTCTTCCCTCCCGCACCCACTTTCCTGTAACCACAAACTTCTGCTGAACACTCTAACACTACGTTTTTAAACCTACCCCATACCTCTTCGACCCCATTGCCTATGCTCTCATTAGCCCATCTATCCTCCAATAGTTGTTTATATCTTACCCTAACTGCCTCCTCTTTTAGTTTGTAAACCTTCACCTCTCTCTTCCCTGATGCTTCTATTCTCCTTGTATCCCATCTACCTTTTACTCTCAGTGTAGCTACAACTAGAAAGTGATCTGATATACCTGTGGCCCCTCTATAAACATGTACATCCTGAAGTCTACTCAACAGTCTTTTATCTACCAATACATAATCCAACAAACTACTGTCATTTCGCCCTACATCATATCTTGTATACTTATTTATCCTCTTTTTCTTAAAATATGTATTACCTATAACTAAAGCCCTTTCTATATAAAGTTCAATCAAAGGGCTCCCATTATCATTTACACCTGGTTCTCCAAACTTACCTACCACACCCTCTCTAAAAGTTTCTCCTACTTTAGCATTCAGGTCCCCTACCACAATTACTCTCTCACTTGGTTCAAAGGCTCCTATACATTCACTTAACATCTCCCAAAATCTCTCTCTCTCCTCTGCATTCCTCTCTTCTCCAGGTGCATACACGCTTATTATGACCCACTTCTCGCATCCAACCTTTACTTTAATCCACATAATTCTTGAATTTACACATTCATATTCTCTTTTCTCCTTCCATAACTGATCATTCAACATTACTGCTACCCCTTCCTTTGCTCTAACTCTCTCAGATACTCCAGATTTAATCCCATTTATTTCCCCCCACAGAAACTCCCCTACCCCCTTCAGCTTTGTTTCGCTTAGGGCCAGGACATCCAACTTCTTTTCATTCATAACATCAGCAATCATCTGTTTCTTGTCATCCGCACTACATCCACGCACATTTAAGCATCCCAGTTTTATAAAGTTTTTCTTCTTCTCTTTTTTAGTAAATGTCTACAGGAGAAGGGGTTACTAGCCCATTGCTCCCGGCATTTTAGTCGCCTCATACGACACGCATGGCTTACGGAGGAAAGATTCTTTTCCACTTCCCCATGGACAATAGAAGAAATAAAAAGGAACAAGAGCTATTTAGAAAAAGGAGAAAAACCTAGATGTATGTATATATATATGCATGTGCGTGTCTGTGAAGTGTGACCAAAGTGTAAGTAGGAGTAGCAAGATATCCCTGTTATCTAGCGTGTTTATGAGACAGAAAAAGAAACCAGCAATCCTACCATCATGCAAAACAGTTAGAGGTTTCTGTTTCACAGTCATCTGGCAGGACGGTAGTACTTCCCTGGGTGGTTGCTGTCTACCATCCTACTACCTAATATATATATATATATATATATATATATATATATATATATATATATATATATATATATATATATAAGAAATTTGGTAATAAGTAATACATATTTTATGAAAAAGAGGATAAATAAATATACAAGGTATGATGTAGCACGTAATGAAAGTAGTTTATTAGATTATGTATTGGTGGATAGAAGGTTGATGGGTAGGCTCCAGGATGTACATGTTTATAGAGGGGCAACTGATATATCGGATCATTATTTAGTTGTAGCTACAGTTAGAGTAAGAGGTAGATGGGAAAAGAGGAAGGTGGCAACAACAAGTAAGAGGGAGGTGAAAGTGTATAAACTAAGGGAGGAGGAAGTTCGGGTGAGATATAAGAGACTATTGGCAGAAAGGTGGGCTAGTGCAAAGATGAGTAGTGGGGGGGTTGAAGAGGGTTGGAATAGTTTTAAAAATGCAGTATTAGAATGTGGGGCAGAAGTTTGTGGTTATAGGAGGGTGGGAGCAGGAGGAAAGAGGAGTGATTGGTGGAATGATGAAGTAAAGGGTGTGATAAAAGAGAAAAAGGTAGCTTATGAGAGGTTTTTACAAAGCAGAAGTGTTATAAGAAGAGCAGAGTATATGGAGAGTAAAAGAAAGGTAAAGAGAGTGGTGAGAGAGTGCAAAAGGAGAGCAGATGATAGAGTGGGAGAGGCACTGTCAAGAAATTTTAATGAAAATAAGAAAAAAATTTGGAGTGAGTTAAACAAGTTAAGAAAGCCTAGGGAAAATATGGATTTGTCAGTTAAAAACAGAGTAGGGGAGTTAGTAGATGGGGAGATTGAGGTATTGGGTAGATGGCGAGAATATTTTGAGGAACTTTTAAATGTTAAGGAAGAAACAGAGGCAGTAATTTCATGCACTGGTCAGGGAGGTATACCATCTTTTAGGAGTGAAGAAGAGCAGAATGTAAGTGTGGGGGAGGTACGTGAGGCATTACGTAAAATGAAAGGGGGTAAAGCAGCTGGAACTGATGGGATCATGACAGAAATGTTAAAAGCAGGGGGGGATATAGTGTTGGAGTGGTTGGTACTTTTGTTTAATAAATGTATGAAAGAGGGGAAGGTACCTAGGGATTGGCGGAGAGCATGTATAGTCCCTTTATATAAATGGAAAGGGGACAAAAGAGACTGTAAAAATTATAGAGGAATAAGCTTACTGAGTATACCAGGAAAAGTGTACGGTAGGGTTATAATTGAAAGAATTAGAGGTAAGACAGAATGTAGGATTGCGGATGAGCAAGGAGGTTTCAGAGTGGGTAGGGGATGTGTAGATCAAGTGTTTACATTGAAGCATATATGTGAACAGTATTTAGATAAAGGTAGGGAAGTTTTTATTGCATTTATGGATTTAGAAAAGGCATATGATAGAGTGGTTAGAGGAGCAATGTGGCAGATAATGCAAGTATATGGAATAGGTGGTAAGTTATTAAATGCTGTAAAGAGTTTTTATGAGGATAGTGAGGCTCAGGTTAGGGTGTGTAGAAGAGAGGGAGACTACTTCCCGGTAAAAGTAGGTCTTAGACAGGGATGTGTAATGTCACCATGGTTGTTTAATATATTTATAGATGGGGTTGTAAAGGAAGTAAATGCTAGGGTGTTCGGGAGAGGGGTGGGATTAAATTTTGGGGAATCAAATTCAAAATGGGAATTGACACAGTTACTTTTTGCTGATGATACTGTGCTTATGGGAGATTCTAAAGAAAAATTGCAAAGGTTAGTGGATGAGTTTGGGAATGTGTGTAAAGGTAGAAAGTTGAAAGTGAACATAGAAAAGAGTAAGGTGATGAGGGTGTCAAATGATTTAGATAAAGAAAAATTGGATATCAAATTGGGGAGGAGGAGTATGGAAGAAGTGAATGTTTTCAGATACTTGGGAGTTGACGTGTCGGCGGATGGATTTATGAAGGATGAGGTTAATCATAGAATTGATGAGGGAAAAAAGGTGAGTGGTGCGTTGAGGTATATGTGGAGTCAAAAAACGTTATCTATGGAGGCAAAGAAGGGAATGTATGAAAGTATAGTAGTACCAACACTCTTATATGGGTGTGAAGCTTGGGTGGTAAATGCAGCAGCGAGGAGACGGTTGGAGGCAGTGGAGATGTCCTGTTTAAGGGCAATGTGTGGTGTAAATATTATGCAGAAAATTCGGAGTGTGGAAATTAGGAGAAGGTGTGGAGTTAATAAAATATTAGTCAGAGGGCAGAAGAGGGGTTGTTGAGGTGGTTTGGTCATTTAGAGAGAATGGATCAAAGTAGAATGACATGGAAAGCATATAAATCTATAGGGGAAGGAAGGCGGGGTAGGGGTCGTCCTCGAAAGGGTTGGAGAGAGGGGGTAAAGGAGGTTTTGTGGGCAAGGGGCTTGGACTTCCAGCAAGCGTGCGTGAGCGTGTTAGATAGGAGTGAATGGAGACGAATGGTACTTGGGACCTGACGATCTGTTGGAGTGTGAGCAGGGTAATATTTAGTGAAGGGATTCAGGGAAACCGGTTATTTTCATATAGTCGGACTTGAGTCCTGGAAATGGGAAGTACAATGCCTGCACTTTAAAGGAGTGGTTTGGGATATTGGCAGTTTGGAGGGATATGTTGTGTATTTTTATATGTATATGCTTCTAAACTGTTGTATTCTGAGCACCTCTGCAAAAACAGTGATAATGTGCGAGTGTGGTGAAAGTGTTGAATGATGATGAAAGTATTTTCTTTTTGGGGATTTTCTTTCTTTTTTTGGGTCACCCTGCCTCGGTGGGAGACGGCCGACTTGTTGAAAAACAAAAAATATATATATATATATATATATATATATATATATATATATATATATATATATATATATATATATATATATATATATATATATATATATAGGGTTTATGTCTCTCTTTTTACACAATGTTTTTCAAGGTTAGAGTCAGGTTCCTAACTTTATTTACAAGCTTAGAGTTGTTTCCTATATCCATCATATATGGAACAGGATGAAGTTGGAAACATCGGTTGGCTACTTACTTCATTTAGTCAACTGACTTTATTTATTTTTTTTTTCTCTCTCTCTCTCTTTTCTTTCATCAGTAGGATTAGCACTTCAAGAAAAAACTGTCATTCGCTTTTCCCAGGGTCTATCCTCAGGGTAGGATTGATTCTTACCCACGTATTACTAACTGAGCTGTGTGGGTGTTGAAGTGTGGGTACCGGTGGGTGGGTGCAGGAGGGTTTGTGCTTGTGGGTGGGTGGGTGCATCAGGGTGGGTGCTGAAAGGTGGATGCTGGAAGGTGGATGCTAGAGGGTGGATCCTGGAGGGTGGGTGCTGGTGGGTGGGGGCAGGAGGATGGGTGCATCAAGGTGGGTGCTGGAAGGTGGATGCTGGAAGGTGGGTGCTCGTGGGTGGGGGCAGGAGGATGGGTGCATCAGGGTGGGTGTTGGAAGGTGGGTGCTGGTGGGTGGGGGCAGGAGGATGGGTGCATCAGAGAGGATGCTGGAAGGTGGATGCTGGTAGGTGGGGGCAGGAGGATGGGTGCTGGAAGGTGGATGCTGGAAGGTGGGTGCTGGTGGGTGGGTGCATAAGGGTGGGTGCTGGAAGGTGGATGCTGGAGGGCGGATGCTGGAGGGCGGATGCTGGAAGGTGGGTGCTGGTGGATGGGGGCAGGAGGATGGGTGTATCAGGGTGGATGCTGGAAGGTGAATGCTAGAGGGTGGATGCTAGAGGGTGGCTGCTAGAAAATGGGTGCTGGTGGGTGGGGCAGGATGATGGGTGCATCAGAGAGGGTGCTGGAAGGTGGATGCTGGAGGATCGATGCTGGAAGGTGGGTTTTGGTGGGTGAGTACATCAGGGTGGGTACTGGAAGGTGGATGCTGGAGGATGGGTGCAGGAGAGTGGGTGTAGGAAGGTGCGTGCGTCACGATGGGTTCATCAGGGTGGATGCTGGTGGGTGGGATCATGTGGGTGGTGACTTACAGCTTAACTCCAGTACTTAAATCTCCACGTTCATGCTTCTGCTGTAGATAGATTACGGCTAAGTGACTGAACACCTTCTATCATGGCTAAGGGACTGAACACCTTCTATCATGGCTAAGTGACTGAACACCTTCTATCATGGCTAAGTGACTAAACACCTTCTATCATGGCTAAGTGACTGAACACCTTCTATCATGGCTAAGTGACTGAACACCTTCTATCATGGCTAAGGGACTGAACACCTTCTATCACGGCTAAGTGACTGAACACCTTCTATCATGGCTAAGTGACTGAACACCTTCTATCATGGCTAAGTGACTGAACACCTTCTATCATGGCTAAGTGACTGAACACCTTCTATCATGGCTAAGTGACTGAACACCTATCATGGCTAAGTGACAGAACACCTTCTATCATGGCTAAGTGACTGAACACCTTTTATCATGGCTAAGTGACTGAACACCTTTTATCATGGCTAAGTGACTGAACACCTTCTATCATGGCTAAGTGACTGAACACCTTCTATCATGGCTAAGTGACTGAACACCTTCTATCATGGCTAAGTGACTGAACAACTTCTATCATGGCTAAGTGACTGAACACCTTCTATCATGGCTAAGTGACTGAACACCTTCTATCATGGCTAAGTGACTGAACACCTTCTATCATGGCTAAGCGACTGAACACCTTCTATCATGGCTAAGTGACTGAACACCTTCTATCATGGCTAAGTGACTGAACACCTATCATGGCTAAGTGACAGAACACCTTCTATCATGGCTAAGTGACTGAACACCTTCTATCATGGCTAAGCGACTGAACACCTTCTATCATGACTAAGTGACTGAACACCTTCTATCATGGCTAAGTGACTGAACACCTATCATGGCTAAGTGACAGAACACCTTCTATCATGGCTAAGTGACTGAACACCTTTTATCATGGCTAAGTGACTGAACATCTTCTATCATGGCTAAGTGACTGAACACCTTCTATCATGGCTAAGTGACTGAACACCTATCATGGCTAAGTGACAGAACACCTTCTATCATGGCTAAGTGACTGAACACCTTTTATCATGGCTAAGTGACTGAACATCTTCTATCATGGCTAAGTGACTGAACACCTTCTATCATGGCTAAGTGACTGAACATCTTCTATCATGGCTAAGTGACTGAACATCTTCTATCATGGCTAAGTGACTGAACATCTTCTATCATGGCTAAGTGACTGAACACCTTCTATCATGGCTGAGTAACAGAACACATATGCACTTCGTCCACTCTTTCCAGTATACATGTCGCCTCAGCACTAGATTGATAAAGCCTGCTACGCTGGAGGAACGTTTCATCAATTAACTTGTCGTATTGTATTCCATTAACATAGCTTTGGGAGTGATAAGGAAATTGGAAGAAAAAAGTAAGAAGCAGATGAACTAATCAGCAGAGACTGGAAATGTAGAGAGATGAGGAGAATATTTAAATAAGTTGAGAGTTTAGATGATGAGATGGTAGGTTAGAATTCATGGATGAGGCATTGAGGAACGGAGGGGATTGTTACACGAGGAGGAGCCGGGTGTGTGTGTGTGTGTGTGTGTGTGTGTGTGTGTGTGTGTGTGTGTTTGTGTGTGTTCGTGTGTGTATGTGTGTATGTGTGTGTGTGTGTGCGTGTGTGTGTGTGTGTGTGTGTGTGTGTGTGTGTGTGTGTGTGTGTGTGTTTGTGTGTGTTCGTGAGTGTGTGTATGTGTGTATGTGTGTGTGTGTGTGTGTGCGTGTGTGTGTGTGTGTGTACTCACCTAATTGTACTCACCTAATTGTGGTTGCAGGGGTCGAGACTCAGCTCCTGGCCCCGCCTCTTCACTGATCGCTACTGGATCCTCTCTCTCTCTGCTTCCTGAGCTTTGTCATACCTCTTCTTAAAACTATGTATGGTTCCTGCCTCCACTACTTCACTTGCTAGGCTATTCCACTTGCTGACAACTCTATGACTGAAGAAATACTTCCTAACGTCCCTGTGACTCGTCTGAGTCTTCAGCTTCCAGTTGTGACCCCTTGTCCCTGTGTCCCCTCTCTGGAACATCCTATCTCTGTCCACCTTGTCTATTCCCCGCAGTATCTTGTATGTCGTTATCATGTCTCCCCTGACCCTTCTGTCCTCCAGTGTCGTCAGTCCGATTTCCCTTAACCTTTCCTCGTACGACATTCCCTTGAGCTCTGGGACTAGCCTTGTTGCAAACCTTTGTACTTTCTCTAACTTCTTGACGTGCTTGACCAGGTGTGGGTTCCAGACTGGTGCTGCATACTCCAGTATGGGCCTAACATACACAGTGTGTGTGTGTGTGTGTGTGTGTGTGTGTGTGCGTGAGTGTGTGTGTGTGTGTGTGTGTGTGTGTGTGTACTCACCTATTTGTACTCACCTATTTGTGGTTGCAGGGGTCGAGTCATAGCTCCTGGCCCCGCCTCTTCACTGATTGCTACTAGGTCCTCTCTCTTCCTGCTCCATGAGCTTTATCATACCTCGCCTTAAAACTATGTATGGTTCCCGCCTCCACTACTTCACTTTCTAGGCTATTCCACTGCTTGACTACTCTATGACTGAAGAAATACTTCCTAACATCCCTTTGATTCATCTGAGTCTTCAACTTCCATTTGTGACCTCTTGTGTCTGTGTCCCATCTCTGGAACATCCTGTCTTTGTCCACCTTGTCTGTTCCGCGCAGTATTTTGTATGTCGTTATCATGTCTCCCCTGACCCTCCTGGCCTCCAGTGTCGTCAGGCCAATTTCCCTCAACCTTTCTTCGTAGGACAATCCCCGTAGCTCTGGGACTAGTCTTGTTGCAAACCTTTGCACTTTCTCTAATTTCTTGACGTGCTTGACTAGGTGTGGATTCCAAACTGGTGCTGCATACTCCAGTATGGGCTTGACGTAAATGGTATACAGAGTCTTAACCGAATCCTTACTGAGGTATCGGAACGCTATCCGTAGGTTTGCCAGGCGCCCGTATGCTGCAGCAGTTATCTGATTGATGTGCGCCTCAGGAAATATGCTCGGTGTTATACTCACCCCCAGATCTTTTTCCTTGAGTGAGGTTTGCAGTCTTTGGCCATCTAAACTATATTGTGTCTGCGGTCTTCTTTGCCCTTCCCCAATCTTCATGACTTTGCATTTGGCAGGGTTAAATTCAAGGAGCCAGTTGCTGGACCAGGCTTGTAGTCTGTCCAGGTCTCTTTGTAGTCCTGCCTGATCCTCATCCGATTTGATTCTTCTCATTAACTTCGTATCATCTGTAAATAAGGACACTTCTGAGTCTATCCCTTCCGTTATGTCGTTCACATATACCAAGAACAGCACAGGTCCTAGGACTGACCCCTGTGGAACCCCGCTTGTCACAGGCGCCCACTCTGACACCTCGTCGCGTACCATGATTCGTTGTTGCCTCCCTGTCAGGTATTCTCTGATCCATTGCAGTCCCTTTCCTGTTATGTGTGCCTGATCCTCTAGCTTTTGCAGTAACCTCTTGTGAGGAACTGTGTCGAAGGCCTTCTTGCAGTCCAAAGATATGCAGTCGATCCACCCCTCTCTCTCTTGTCTTACTTCTGTCACCTTGTCATAAAACTCTAGTAGGTTTGTGACACAGGATTTTCCTTCCCTGAAACCGTGCTGGTTACCAATTATACACTTGTTTCTTTCCAGGTGCCCCACCACTCTCCTCCTGATGATCTTCTCCATGACCTTGCATACTATACACGATAGTGATTCAGGTCTGTAGTTTAGTGCCTCATGTCAGTCTCCCTTTTTAAAAATTGGGACTACATTTGCCATTTTCCATTCCTCAGGGAGTTGCCCAGTTTCAAATGATGTGTTGAAGATCTTTGTTAATGGCTCACACAATATCTCTGCTCCCTCTTTAAGGACCCATGGAGAGATGTTGTCTGGTCCCACCGCCTTTGAGGTGTCAAGTTCGCATAACAGCTACTTCTCCTCCTCCTTGGTTATATGAACCTCATCCAGCACTTGCTGGTGTGCCCCCCTGTTCTGATTTCCTGGAGTCCTACTGGTTTCCATTGTAAATACCTCTTTAAATCTTGTGTTGAGCTCCTGACATACCTCTTGGTCATTTCTTGTGAATTCCCCATCACCCTTCCTCAGTCTGA
>NC_091293.1:7372596-7412925 GCF_038502225.1 Cherax quadricarinatus
GTTGGGAGAGCAGGAGCCCTGGTGGGGGCCTGTGGGGGGTTGCAGTGGAGGTGGAGGAAGAGCTCCCATAGGGGGTTGCTGTAGGGGTAGGGTTCGTGGTGCTGGTGGTGGGAACAGAGGGATCGGTGTGTGATGGTTGGTTAGGATTGTTCAGTTGCCTTGGGGGTGTCGTGGCTGGAGTCCTTCTGCAGGCGTTTCTGGGGGGTGTGCTTGTCTTTCCACCTGTTCCTGGGTTATTCTGCTCTCCTTTTTTATTTCCTCCCATTCCTCCTTTCGTTTTTGCACTCTCTCTTTCAGTATCATCCTTTCCTCCAGTGTTCTGTCTCGATCGAGGTACACACTCATGAACTCCTGTTTGCCTCTCAGCCGTGCTTTCTCCTGCAGGATCATGGTTCGAGTTGATTCTGCCTTGAAAATTACTTTGAGAGGCCGATTCCTTTCCTTTGTGAACCACCTGATTCTCTGAAAATTTGCCACCTGGGTCATGTCTCCTTTGCCTATCACCTTCATGATACCTTCAATCGCTTTTTTCTCCTCCTGCTTTCTTTCATCATAAGTTTCCCCTTCAGCTTCGTCTAGCCCATAGACAAAAACTGATCTCTCCCTTTCCACCTCCCACTGTGACTCCCATTGCATCCTCTGAGGTGTTTTAGTTCCTTCCCATGGAGTGTTCCTTCCTTCAGTCCCTTCCCTAGCTGTGGCCCTTATGTTCATTGGTTTGTCCTTCCTGCTAACGTGTTCCTGGCCCCCACAAGTGTCTGGTAAGGTCCCTGCACATGTCCTAGTTCCTTCAATGTCTTCCAACCTCTCAATCTGTCCTAGTGCACTCCCTGTCTTTGTTTTGGCCCCATGTGGGTTTGACAGGACTTCTGCATACAGTTTAGCTTCCGTGCTTCCTTCAGACCCTTTGTCTGTGTCTGATGTAAACATTGCTGATGCTACTTCTGTATTATCTTTCTCTCTAGGCTGTTTCAGATTTCTCAGCTCCTCTTCTAATCTCTGCATCTTGGCTTCTGCTACTGTGGCATGTTGCTCCCACCTTCTGCATTCTGCTGCTAACCTCTCCTCCATCTTCCTTGCAAGCTCATCAAGCCTCCTTCCCCAGTCTTCCTCACTTTTTTTGAACTCTGCCTCCCAGTCCTCCCTCCCAGATTCGTCCTTCGGGCCCTTTGTTCTCATCTTAGTTCTAGGTTGCCCCATTGCACCACAGAAGAAAGGGGGAGAGATGGATAGGGGGAGGGGAATAGATGGTTAGGGGGACTGGGGATGGATGGTTATGGGGGAGGGGAGGATGGTTAGTGGAGGGGGAGAGGTGGTTGGGGGAGGGGGTTAGATGGTTTGTGTGTGCAGGCATGACTGTGTGTGTGTGTGTGTACTCACCTAATTGTGGTTGCAGGGGTCGAGACTCAGCTCCTGGCCCCGCCTCTTCACTGATCGCTACTAGGTCCTCTCTCTCTCTCTCTCTCTCTCTCTCTCTCTCTCTCTGCTTCCTGAGCTGTATCATACCTCTTCTTAAAACTATGTATGGTTCCTGCCTCCACTACTTCACTTGCTAGGCTATTCCACTTCCTGACAACTCTATGACTGAAGAAATACTTCCTAACGTCCCTGTGACTCGTCTGAGTCTTCAGCTTCCAGTTGTGACCCCTTGTCCCTGTGTCCCCTCTCTGGAACATTCTATCTCTGTTCACCTTGTCTGTTCCCTGCAGTATCTTATATGTCGTTATCATGTCTCCCCTGACCCTTCTGTCCTCCAGTGTCGTCAGTCCGATTTCCCTTAACCTTTCCTCGTACGACATTCCCTTGAGCTCTGGGACTAGCCTTGTTGCAAACCTTTGTACTTTCTCTAACTTCTTGATGTGCTTGACCAGGTGTGGGTTCCAGATTGGTGCTGCATACTCCAGTATGGGCCTAACATACACAGTGTACAGTGTCTTGAACGATTCCTTATTAAGGTATCGGAACGCTATTCTCAGGTTTGCCAGGCGCCCGTATGCTGCAGCAGTTATTTGGTTGATGTGTGCCTCCGGTGATGTGCTCGGTCTTATGATCACCCCAAGGTCTTTCTCCCTGAGTGAGGTCTGTAGTCTTTGTCCACCTAGCCTATACACTGTCTGCGGTCTTCTTTGCCCCTCCCCAATCTTCATGACTTTGCATTTGGCTGGATTGAATTCGAGAAGCCAGTTACTGGACCACATGTCCAGCATGTCCAGGTCTCTTTGCAGTCCTGCCTCATCCTCGTCCGATTTAATTCTTCTCATCAACTTCACATCATCTGTGAACAGGGACACGTCATAGTCTATTCCTTCCATCATGTCGTTCACATATATCAAAAATAGCACTGGTCCTAGAACTGACCCCTGTGGGACCCCGCTCGTCACAGGCACCCACTGTGATACCTCTTCACGTACCATGACTCATTGCTGCCTCCCTGTCAGGTATTCCCTGATCCATTGCAGTGCCCTCCCTCTCTCTCGTGTCTTACTTCTGTTACCTTGTCATAAAACTCCAGGAGGTTTGTGATACAAGATTTGCCTTCCATGAACCCATGCTGGTTTTCATTTATAATCTTGTTCCTTTCCAGGTGTTCGACCACTCTCCTCCTGATAATCTTCTCCAAGACTCTGCACACAATACATGTCAGAGACACAGGTCTGTACTTTAGCGCCTCGTTTCTGTTTCCTTTCTTACATATGGGGACTACATTAGCTGTCTTCCATTTCTCAGGTAGTTGCCCAGTTTCAAGGGATGTGTTGAAGATTGTGGTTAGAGGCATGCACAGCATCTCTGCTCCTTCTCTAAGGACCCATGGGGAGATGTACGGTCCCATCGCCTTTGAGGTGTCAAGGTCACTTAGGAGCTTCTTCACCTCCTCCTCAGTTGTTCGTATGTCATCCAACACTTGTTGGTATATTCCCTCTTGATGTTCCCTTCTGTGCTTTCTTCCCACAGCCCTTCCTGTCTCTACTGTAAACACTTCCTTAAATCTCCTGTTCAGCTCCTCACATACCTCCTGATCATTTCTTGTGAGTTCTCCACCTTCTGTCCTTAATCTGATCACCTGGTCTTTGACTGTTGTCTTCCTCATGATGTGGCTATACAACAGTTTCGGGTCAGTCTTGATTCTCGATGCTATGTCATTTTCATACTGTCGCTGGGCCTCCCTCCCTACCTGTGCATACTCATTCCTGGCTCTGCGACTGATCTCCCTATTTTCTTGTGTTCTCTGCCTTCTGTACTTTTTCCATTCTCTATTGCACTTTGTTTTTGCCTCCTTACACCGTCGGGTAAACTAGGGGCTCGTTCTGGTCTTCCCGTTGTTACTGTTGCCCTTGGGAATAAACCTTTCCACTGCCTCCTTGCATTTTGTTGTTACATATTCCATCATTTCATTTACTGGCTTTCCCGCCAGTTCTCTGTCCCACTGTACCTCCCGCAGGAAGTTCTTCAACCCTATGTAGTCCCCTCTTTTATAGTCAGGCTTTTCCCATTCATCTCCTGTTATTCTCTCCACTTGCAGCTCTACTATGTATTCAAAGCACAGAACCACGTGGTCGCTAGCTCCAAGGGGACTCTCATACTTGATGTCCTCAATGTCTGAGCTGCCCAGGGTGAACACAAGGTCCAATCTTGCTGGTTCATCCTCCCCTCTCACTCTGGTAGTGTCCTTAATATGTTGGTGCATGACGTTTTCCAGCACCACGTCCAACATCCTGGCTCTCCATATTTCGGGACCCCCATGTGGCTCCAGGTTTTCCCAGTCAATCTCCCTGTGGTTGACATCCCCCATAACCAGCAACTTTGCTCTGCTGGAGTGAGCTCTTCTTGCCACCTCAGCAAGTGTGTCCACCATTGCTCTGTTGCTCTCTTCATATTCCTCTCTTGGCCTTCTGCAGCTCTGTGGTGGATTATACATCACTGCAATGACCACTTTGTGTTCCCCAGCCTGAAGTGTACCTGCTATGTAGTCTCTTTCTCCCGTCTCATCTATGCCTTCCATTTTTTCGAATTTCCATCTGTTTTTTACGAGCAGAGCAACCACACCTGCCCCCCTGCCCCTTCTATCTTTCCTCATGATCTAGTATCCTGGTGGGAAGATTGCATCTGTTATTGTCTCCGTGAGTTTTGTTTCTGTAACTGCTATGATGTCTGGGGACTTCTCATTAATTCTGTAGACAGCCTGTACTGTCTGCACAGACAGCCCATGCTGTCTGCCAGCTTAGTTCATATTTCGCGCCACTCAAGTGCTGCCACCTATAGGCCTTGCCACTTCAGTATGCCCAGACTTGCCTTGCTCTCACTCACACAGCGGCCTGGCATCAAGACACAAGGCCTCCCAGCTCTCTCTCGTGGGCATGGCCCTGCCCGGGCCATGGGCACAAACACACAAGCCTGTGTAACCCACAACGAGTTATCAATAAACAAAGAAGCCTCCGAAGAAGTATATCATTTAACTACCCGCTACCAGCTACCAAACAGCACCGTTATAAATGATGACAGCGGTGCTCGCAGCAGTTGTGTTTGCCTGGAGAGAGGGAGGAAGAGGTATGAAGTCATCTTCACTTCATCACCCTACACAAGAAGCATCCGTCTCTCAACGAGTTATCCTGATGTCGTGTCTGCACGTTTGAGCATCCAGACACAGGTACAAGCAGGATCCAGCCGAAATTTGCCGAAATTCTCCGAGAATTGTAATGGCATCCCAGTGACCCTATGCTGTTTCTCAAGTCACGTGTTCAGCGTCACTTGTATGTTGCTGTTGTTGTTCAGCTCAGCACAGCTGTTTCAGCAAGCCAGAGGTGAGTTTTGTGGTGATTTCTGCATCCAGTGTGTTTCCCCTGTGTTTGTGGGTGGGAGGAGGAACCGCCAAATGCCCGCCCTGCCATACACTCACGCACGCTCCTCGCCACCAGCCTACCATACACCACTCACCACTGCCCACTCCCTCTGCTGTGTTTTCTGCTGTTTTTCGTATGAATTCATTGCCAGTGCTGTGTATCCGAGTGCCTGAGGCCACTCGAAGCTACGTGGATCACGACGTCACGTGGGTGTGGGCGATGTCACGTAGACCTACAAAGCCACGTGAGTTACCAGATGTCCCAGGCCTCATGCTGTGGTCTGCTGCCCGCATCACATCGACGCCACCCACGATGCTGCCCGACTTCATGACGTCACGATGTCTGCTGACGTCACCTCACGATGTCTGCCTGACGTCACCTCGAGATGTCTGTTGACGTCACTGCTGCTGACGTCACCTTGCGACATCACGCCTGACATCACATGATGTCACATCGAGTGTTCTAGTAATTATTTCAGTATTGTCGAGAAGATTGAGAGAAGATATATGTCGTGTGTTAATTAATTCCTCTCAGTCAGTGTTCTCACATTTTAGTATGTCTTAGTCAGTTTTATGCGCAGAAAAGCATCATTTGCTAGTTAAGCCATGTTGTACCGTATGTACAGCGGTGTGTTTGTAAGTTTTCCGTGTGTCCAGTGAGGTCTGTGGTCAGACCCTTGAGTTGCACCACTGTGCTACGTCACCCGCGTGACCAGTGTTTGACAGTTGATTTCTCAGCCCTGAGCGTATGAGCCCCCTTGTACAGAAAGCTTTTATGCTCGTCGCTCGTGTTGTTCTGCAGAATCGTACCTGCTACGATTCCCATCGAGATTTGTTTCACTTCACCTCCAGACCGTCAGAGTGCAGTTATATGTAGAGAAACAAGTCTGGGGACGCTTAGGCTAACCTCTGCTACAACTCCAACTGTCAAGAGATGATACTCGTCAAGCCGCAGCCAGGCCTGTCGGCAGGCGCTGTGTCAGCCTCGTGTCACAAGCTTCAGTGAGCAGCCTGCACAAAGATGATGTCACTTTGACTGCTAGCTCGCTCACTGCAGTCTGGTGTATGATGTTACGACTCCCAGATGTTTCGCCCAGTCGTCTCTGCCACGACTCGCTCCACAACTCGCTCCACGCTCGCCGGCAGTGACAGACCAGCGACAGTACCAGTCGAGAAGTGTCCTGAGTCGCTTGCCAGAAGTCCTGCCCAGTTGCCGAGTTTTGTCGACGCCTCACTCGAGGGCACCAGCATGTCGTGCCCCAGGTTGAGTGAAAACCTGCAGCGACTCCTACGATGTCTGCTTCACCATGCCAGAGGAGACCGTACCCTGTTACGTCACAGCTCAGCCGCAGCGATGTCTCCCGTGTTGCAGTATCTGTCCAGATGCAGGAAGGCGTGCAGTGATGCCCATCGACGCTCACTGCCTATGACCACGATGTTTAGCACACCCCACATGTTTTTTTCTTCCCTCCCTGTAGGAATTTTTTTTCCCATGTCCATATGTATATATATGTTTTTATTTTGTGTTCTGTGCCCTGTTCCTACGAGAGAGAGACCGAGTTTCTTTTACTACCAGTATTGTCGCGTCGGGACGACGCGCGGTAGGTGGCCGAGCGTATGTAGACAGCCTGTACTGTCTGCACAGACAGCCCATGCTGTCTGCCAGCTTAGTTCATATTTCGCGCCACTCAAGTGCTGCCACCTATAGGCCTTGCCACTTCAGTATGCCCAGACTTGCCTCCCTCTCACTCACACAGCGGCCTGGCATCAAGACACAAGGCCTCCCAGCTCTCTCTCGTGGGCATGGCCCTGCCCGGGCCATGGGCACAAACACACAAGCCTGTGTAACCCAACACTAGTTATCAATAAAGTAAGAAGCCTCCGAAGAAGTATATCATTCACACCCCGCTACCAGAATACCAAAACAAGGGCCGTTATAATTCTTTCTTGCCATTCCTCACGTTTATTCGTTAATCTATCTGCATTTGTGTACCAAACCTTCAACTTCTGTTCTAATACTGTAACTGTGGTGCGGGGGGTGGAAACAGAGGGATCGGTGTGTGATGGTTGGTTTGGATTGTTCAGTTGCCTTGGGGGTGTCGTGGCTGGAGTCCTTCTGCAGGTGTTTCTTGGGGGTGTGCTTGTCCTTCCATTTGATCCTGGGTGTGTGTGTGTGTGTGTGTGTGTGCGTGGGTGAGGCAGTCAGTAGGCTGAAAGGAGGAACAAAAAGGATGGACGGGAGAAATTTAGACTAATATATAAAAAAAAAAAGTATGTGAGGGAAAAAGTTTCCCAATGGTAGGAGCATTTGTTTAATATACGTTGTAAAGACAATCTTTAGATTAGGAAAAGAGGACAAGAGTGCATGAATTCTAGGGAAATACGTTATAGCATTATGCTGACGACTGATGGGAAAGGCATAATATATGAGTGGAGAGGAACGTGGCGGTTTCAGGAAGGGCAGTTAATGTGTGATTCAAGTATTTTTGCTGAAGCTTGTATATGATAAGGAAGAGTTGAAAATGTTTAGTAAAATAAGAACGTTGTTGAAAACCTGCCTTGAGTCTACTTGGAGGGTGTTCCGGGGGTCAACGCCCCCGTGGCCCGATCCTTGACCATGCCTCCCGGTGGATCAGGGCCTGATCAACTGCTGGCTGCACGTAGTCCAACGTATCTGCAGGCATGGGAAATCTGGAAAAACAGATGGGACGTGCAACTATGACCACCCTAGAAAATGCCGTGCCCATATGACAACAGGAAAATGCAGACTCCCTTCCTGTAAGCTTTTTCACCCTGAAATGTGTACCTCTTCAGTACAGGAAAGACTGTGCTATAACTTAAATTGCCAGGCACACCATCTAAAGGGGACAAAAAGATACAAAACATCCAGGCCATGGGAAAACCTGGGTAGCCACAGCCACTCAAGAGGGAGAGGTTTTTTAGTGCCAGGAATGAAAAAAAACTGGCAGGAAATGGCAGAAATCGTACACCAAATCCAGTCATTCCTGGAGTGGAACCACAGTCGATGGCCTCCACTCCAACAGATACAGATACTAATGCCGGAAAAAAAATATCCCCCCAGTACCAACATTACCACCAGTCCGATGACATTCTTGTTTGCAAATATACAGGGTCTAAAGTCAGCAACAAACAACAAAATACCTTTCATCCGTGGACTGCTTGCAGAGGCAAATGCAGGAATATAGCAAATAATGTTGTCGCAGTAATAACACCAGGAGGCAGCTCTGATGAGAACTCACACACACACGAGCTTTTAAATCTCTGCACAAAATTCAATTTAAACCAGCAAATAATAGAGCCTACTAGACTGGAAAATACACTAGACCTCATCTTCACTAACAATGATGATCTGATACGAAATGTCACCATATCAAAAACAATATACTCAAATCACAACATAATTGAGGTTCAGACATGTATGCGCGGAGCCCCAGACCAACATAATGAGATTAGTCACGAGGGAGCATTCACCAAATTCAACTTCAATAACAAAAACATAAAATGGGACCAAGCAAACCAAGTCCTAACCGGTATAAGCTGGGAAGATATACTAAGCAACACAGACCCCAACTTATGCCTAGAACAGATTAACTCGGTGGCACTCGATGTATGCACAAGGCTTATTCCTCTAAGAAAAAAGAGGAGTAGATGTAAAATAGAAAGAGACAGGCGCTCCCTTTACAGGCGACGGAAAAGAATAACAGAGCGGCTAAAAGAGGTCAATATATCTGAAATGCGTAGGGAGTCACTGGTCAGAGAAATAGCAGCATCGAACTTAAGCTAAAGGAATCTTATAGGAGTCAGGAATCGCGGGAAGAACTAAAAGCCATAAATGAAATCGAAAGAAACCCAAAGTATTTCTTCTCCTATGCCAAATCAAAGTCGAGAACAACGTCCAGTATTGGGCCTCTACCTAAACAAGATGGGTTCTACACAGATGACAGCAAGGAAATGAGTGAACTACTCAAGTCCCAATATGACTCAGTTTTTAGCAAGCCGCTAACCAGACTGAGAGTCGAAGATCAAAATGAATTTTTTATGAGAGAGCCACAGAATTTGGTTAACACAAGCCTATCTGATGTTATCCTGACGCCAAATGACTTCGAACAGGCGATAAATGACATGCCCATGCACTCTACCCCAGGGCCAGACTCGTGGAACTCCGTGTTCATCAAGAACTGCAAGAAGCCCCTATCACGAGCTTTTACCATCCTATGGAGAGGGAGCATGGACACGGGGGTCGTCCCACAGTTACTAAAAGCAACAGACATAGCCCCACTCCACAAAGGGGGCAGTAAAGCAATAGCAAAGAATTACAGACCGATAGCACTAACATCCCATATCATAAAAATCTTTGAAAGGGTCCTAAGAAGCAAGATCACCACCCATCTAGAAACCCATCAATTACACAACCCAGGGCAACATGGGTTTAGAACAGGTCGCTCCTGTCTGTCTCAACTATTGGATCACTACGACAAGGTCCTAGATGCACTAGAAGACAACAAGAATGCAGATGTAATATATACAGACTTTACAAAAGCCTTCGACAAGTGAGACCATGGAGTAATAGCGCACAAAATCCGTGCTACAGGAATAACAGGAAAAGTTGGTCGATGGATCTATAATTTCCTCACTAACAGAACACAGAGAGTAGTAGTCAACAGAGTAAAGTCCGAGGCAGCTACAGTGAAAAGCTCTGTTCCACAAGGCACAGTACTCGCTCCCATCTTGTTCCTCATCCTCATATCTGACATAGACAAGGATGTCAGCCACAGCACCGTGTCTTCCTTTGCAGATGACACCCGAATCTGCATGACAGTGTCTTCCATGGCAGACACTGCAAGGCTCCAGGCGGACATCAACCGAATCTTTCAGTGGGCTGCAGAAAACAATATGAAATTCAGCGATGAGAAATTTCAATTACTCAGATATGGTAAACACGAGGAAATTAAATCTTCATCAGAGTACAAAACAAATTCTGGCCACAAAATAGAGCGAAACACCAACGTCAAAGACCTGGGAGTGATCATGTCGGAGGATCTCACCTTCAAGGACCATAACATTGTATCAATCGCATCTGCTAGAAAAATGACAGGATGGATAATGAGAACCTTCAAAACTAGGGATGCCAAGCCCATGATGACACTCTTCAGGTCACTTGTTCTATCTAGGTTGGAATATTGCTGCACACTAACAGCACCTTTCAAGGCAGGTGAAATTGCTGACCTAGAAAATGTACAGAGAACCTTCACGGCGAGCATAACGGAGATAAAACACCTCAATTACTGGGAGCTCTTGAGGTTCCTGAACCTGTATTCCCTGGAACGCAGGCGGGAGAGATACATGATTATATACACCTGGAAAATCCTAGAGGGACTAGTACCGAACTTGCACACGAAACACAAATAACCCGCACATAAAAGACAGAAGCTTACGACGACGTTTCGGTCTAGCCCTTGGTCTAAATTCTCCCTCACTGACTGTGTTACTAATCTGTCTTCTGTCTCACTCTCTCAATATGAGCTTGAACTTCTTGGTTTTGGTCTTTCCTTTGCCACTTCGCCTACTCCTCGCGCTGGTATTTCCCTGATTAGCTCTTTTGATTCCTTTCGTCAATCTCGCTTCCGTAATCTTCCTGACTTGTCCACTTTTCGTGGTGCTCTCCTTCCTGCTCTTGTTAGTCTGTTTTCCAAGAATCACCACCTTCCACGCCGTTACCAACTTGCCCTTTCTTCTCTTAAATCTAACACTAACATTGTCATACTATCCTCTGACAAAGGTAATTCGGTAGTTATCCTTGATCGCGAGGATTACCTCCGTAAAGCTGATGTCTTGCTCTCTGACTCACGCACCTACACTCCTCTCGTTTCCAACCCTCTTGATCGCATCAAGAGAACTTTCAACAAACACTAAGGACTCTCTCCGACCTCTGTCCTCCTGACTTTGACCTTGTTCAACGGTTTCGTGTCATCTGTCCCTCTCTTCCCTATTTCTATGGCCTTCCCAAAACTCATAAACCTGATATTCCTCTTCGTCCTATCATATCCTCTAGAGGTTCTGTCTCTTATTCTCTTGCTTCTTGGCTGGCCAAAACCCTCACTCCCTTTCTTGGTACTTTTTCTCCTGCCCACCTCCGTCACTCTCAAGACTTCATTGAACGGGTTCGCTCTCTCCCAACCTGTAAGATGCTTAGTCTTGACGTTGAGTCCCTCTTCACCAATGTCCCCCTTGATGATGTCCTTGATTTCCTTAGAGAGAAGGCCCATGAAGGGTTTCTTCATCTCCCTATCCCCACTGATGTCTTTCTTGATCTGATCCGCCTCTGTGTGGACTCTAACTCCTTTTCCTTCCAAGGGAAATATTATTCCCAAACCTTCGGTGTCGCTATGGGCTCTCCTCTCTCTCCTGTCTTTGCTAATCTTTACATGGAATACTTCGAGACTGTTCTTCTTCCTACCCTCGATGTGCAACCTTCACTCTGGCTCCGCTATGTGGATGACATCTTTGCTCTGTGGCCTCATGACTCCAGTCTCTTCCAACCTTTTCTTGAAGCTCTTAACAATCTTGCCCCTTCCATTAAGTTTAAAGCTGAATGGGAATCTAATTCCTTACTTCCTTTCCTTGATGTCCATGTCCACCGCTCAGATACAGGTTTTTCCTTTTCCGTTTACCGTAAACCTATGCACAGTGGCATGTACATTCACTACTTTTCCTATCATGCTTCCCCTGTCAAGAAAAGTGTTCTTATCTCCCTCTTTCTCCGTGCCCTCCGCATCTGTGATCCTCAGTTCCTTCCAGCAGAAATTTCCACTCTTTATAATTCGTTCTCCCGTCTTGGCTACCCTTCCCATTTCATAGACTCTGCCCTCTCACGTGCTAAACGCAATTTCTTCTCTCCCAAACTCTCTACTCATGGGAACTCTTCTATCCTCTGCCTTCCCTACATTTCCGGTCTTTCTAATCTCAACAATTCTCTCCGTCCCTTAGACATCAAGCTTACCTTCCGCCAGACTAACACTCTTCGCACTAATCTCGTTCATACCTCTCCTCCCTCTACAGATGTTCCTGGTGTCTACTCTATTTCTTGCACCTCCTGTCCTCTTCAATACTTTGGAGAAACTGGTCGATCTCTTTCTGACAGACTTAGGGAGCACAAAAATAGTGTTAGGCTTGCCGACACTAACAATGCTCTTTTCTGTCACGTCAGAGATCATAGCCATCCTATTGACTGGTCTTCTGCTAAAACTGTCTTCCCTACTTCCAACTCGAACAGTCGCCGTTTAGTCGAATCCTCTCTTATACACAACTTTCCTTGTATGAACCTTAGCCCTGGCTTCGTCTCTGTAGATGCCTTCCTCTCCCACTACATTGTAAAATGCTCCAAACTTCAGAACACCCGTGACTTAACCTGAATCCTCATTTTTTTTTTTTTCTTCTTCTTCTTCTTTTTCTTCTTCCTCTTCCCCTTTCCTCTCTCCTTTTCTCCCCTGGGTTGTCTTTCTCTCTCCTGTCTCGTGTTTCTGTTCCTTCTTTATTTTATTTCACCACTTCCCCTTTCACGCACCTCGGTGCGCTTGCTCTCCCTCTGTGGGTTTCTAGCTCTCTTGCAGTGCTCCCCTTCCTTTGTATTTGACTGGCTCGTCTTCCTTATTTCCCACTTCTACCACTACCACTACTACTACCTCTTCTTCTTCTACTACATCTACTGATGAAATTAGACACATGTGCGGCGTCTGGTTGTCTTTGTTGTGGACGTTTCGCCATCCAGTGGCTGGCTGGATGGCGAAACGTCTACGGTGGGGATGCCCGGGTGTTGTGCATGTGTCATTTCATCCTGTCGGTATTATATACAATTCTTGTACTACTACTACTACTACTACTACTACTACTACTACCTCCACCTCTTCCTGCCTATATATAGCCGTCCTGCTCCACCTCTGTTAGTGTGACTTTGTCAATGGTCCAAGTCGGACCGAAACGTCGTCGTAAGCTTCTGTCTTTTATGTGCGGGTTATTTGTGTATCGTTCCAGTCACGGTATTGTGCCTTTTTGTTATTTATTTTTGCACACGAAAATCACTCACTATGAAAGCAAAAGACTTGGCAGACGATGCAACATCCCCCCAATGAAAAGCAGGGGTGTCACTAGCACGTTAAGAGACCATACAATAAGTGTCAGGGGCCCGAGACTGTTCATCTGCCTCCCAGCATACATAAGGGGGATTACCAACAGTCCCGTGGAAGTCTTCAAGCTGGCACTGGACAAGCACCTAAAGCCGGTACCTGACCAGCCGGGCTGTGGCTCGTACGTTGGTTTGCGTGCAGCCAGCAGTAACAGCCTGATTGATCAGGCTCTGATCCACCAGGAGACCTGGTCACAGACCTGGCCGCGGGGGCGTTGACCCCCGGAACTCTCTTCAGGTAAACACCAGGTAAGAAACACAACCCGGCTGATCGGGTACTGAATTTATGTATCTGTCCAACTCCTTCTTGAAGGTAGCCAGGGGTCTATTGGTAATCTCCCTTATGCCAGGCGGGAGGCTATTGAAGAGTCTTGGGCCCCCATCACTTATTGTGTTTACTCTTAGTGTACTAATGGTACCCCTACTTTTCACTGATGTTATGTTGCACCGTCTGCCAAGTCTTTTAGCTTTAGCTTTCGTAGGGAGTGATTTCTGTTTGCCGATTTGGGACCAGTCCCTCTAGGATTTTCCAGGAGTACTCACCTGCACTCCAGTAAGTACAGGTCAAGTGACTCCATACGTTCTCAGTTCTTATATGTGCAGTTAAGGTTCTATTTGCATTCTCTAGATCTGCGATTTCACCTCCCTTAAATGGGGCTGTTAGTGTACAGCAATATTCCAGCCTAGAGAGAGCAAGTGATTTAAAAAGGACCATCGCTGGCATAGCCTCTCTTGTTTTGAAAGTTCTCATTATTCATTCCATCATTTTTCTTGCAGATGTGAAAGTGACATTGTTGTGATCCTTGAAGGTTAGATCCTCTGACAGTAACACTCCCAAGTCCTTCACAGTACTTTTCCCCTCTATTGTGTGGGTAGAGTTTGTGGCATGTTCAGTTCTAGCTATTATTTCCAACAGTTTCCCATGTTGGAACAACTTAAATTTGTCTTCATTGAATACATTGTTTTATGTTTCCCTTTGAAAAACTTGGTTTTATCTACTTGGAGGTTTACCGTGTCCTCAGTGGTTTACATCTCTATGTCTGATATGAGGATGAGGAACAGGATGGGGGCGAGTACTGTGCCTCGTGGAACGTAATTTTTCACTGTGGCAGCCTCCTACTTAACTCTGTGTTCGATTGGTTTGAAAGTTGAAGATCCATCTGCCTACTTTGCCAGTTATCGCTTCAGCACGCATCTTGTGCTCTATTACACCTCAGTTGCACTTGTCGAAGGCTTTTACAAAATCTGTGTATACTACATCTTCATTCTGTTTGTGCTCCATCGCATCCTAGACTATATCACAGAGGGCCAGTAGTTGCGAGAGGCAGCATCGACCTGCTCTAAATCCATGCTGCCATGAATTGTCGAGTTTTCGTGATAAACGATTGATGTTCAGATTGAGTAATAAGACTGTCTGGGAATATTATTGGTTGTTTAATGTCTGTATAATGGAGTCGAGGAAGAAGAGCACAATAAAAGTGTGATCATAGCAGATAAGGAGTCTGATATAAAACAGAAGTTATCACAGTTACTTTTGCTGATGATGAAGTGTTTTTGTGAAATTCAGAAGATAAATTGAAAGAAATGTATGTGAAATGCAAAGGATGTATATAAGAAGGAAACTTGAAAGTTAAGAAAAAAAAAAGGTCATGAAAATAAATATATGCATAAGGAATGAAAGAAGGGAAGATCTTATTAGAAGATAATAGTGTGGAGGCTGTGAACGTACATATTTAGACTTTTACGAATGAATGTGATGAGAGATATACCCTTGAGAGGTCTGGTGGAACAGCAAATACATGATGGGAAGACAGAAGAAATTTTAAAGAAAATATGTAAATGTGCAGAGTTGCCAATAGATGCAACACGGGAAGTGTATCAAAGTACAGAAGTGCCATAAATTTCGTATGGGTGGCAGTCAGGTTGTTGTAGAGAGTGGAAGGTTGGAGGCAGTAAAAATGTCGTACTTGAGATCACTGTGTAATGTGAAAATTATGCAGAGAATACGGATGGGGTATAAAAAAGGGTATTAATTTGAATTAATTTTATTACCTATGTAAGATGAAGACAGAGAGGATATTGACTAGAATGTATTGATCTGGGGTTGAATGAGTGTAGGGGACGTTCAGAAAATGGTGCCAGGAGGATATGAGGGAGGTTCTGAATGGTAGGGGCTTCAGCATCCAACAGTCATGTGTGAGCGTGTTAGATGAGACTGCCAAAACAAATGATTTTTGGTATTTGACTTGCTGTTAGAGTGCATGTACATGGCAATACAACCACCTCACACACACACACAGAAACCAGAAATATTGTGCAGCCTGGGACGTGAGAAATCACTAATGTCACACAAAAATATATATTCTGAAGTGGAACATATTGCAAGAGAAACAAATAAACCCCACAACATCAAAAACATCTGTGAGGTTTGCGAATCTCAGAACTGCCTTTATGGACTATAACAGAGAATCCTCTTTGCATAGTAAACGTTCTTTATATCATCGAGTACATGGCGCCGGCATGGAGTCGAAACTCGAGAAAGTCGAGAGTTTGGTCCAGGACAAATGGAACTGAGCTAGGAATAGGGAGACACTGGAATGCGAGGCTCGCGGGCGAGGGGAAAATGGTTGGAAGTGATATACACAACATATAAATGGTATACAGTACTGGCAAGTAGATTAGTAAGATATATTTGCAGCAGTTCGGCATCTTTATTGACGAGAAACTTCGTCTGCTGAACAGGCTTCTTCGGCCGAGATACTGACGACAGAAGTAGTTGAAATGCAGACATGAAGTGATCAGTATCTCAGCACTGAAGAAGTAAGTTTGAGGTGGTCAGTCCCTCAGCCTCTGTGTGTGTGCTCACCACACATCCAGAGATGCCAGAATATACATTTTCATTCTGATGGTGTTAGCAAGTGTAATGAGCTGGAGGAGGACGAGCTGGAGGTCAACTCCACACATACAATTTCGCGAGCAGGCATTATGAGACCCAAGAGATCAGGAACCAGTAACATCGACTGATTGACGATTAAGAGGCGAGACCAGAGGCTGAGACTCAACCCGTAACACACAACTTATGGAACGACAAACAAACTTAAATAACATCTAAGGAAGGAATCTCAGTACCTTCTACAACAAAACAACAAACGCACCCGGCATTAACAATCAAAACATTTTAAAGTAAACCATATAATAAGCTGATAACTGCGCAGTCTATTGTCTTATTCACGTATTTATGGCATCTATGAGGAGATAGGAGTGATGGGAAAAATGGTGGCATTAATGGAGAGGAAAGGTAAGGAGGTAAGAACACTGTAAGAGAGGAGGTAAGGAAGATGGGAAGCAGCAAATAGGAGTTGTTGATGGGAAATGAAGAAGGGAATGATATATGGAAAAACTGGAAAGATTGAGAGGGTGTTGGCACCTGGGGAAGAAGTTGATATCCTTGGGGTGAAATTTGACTCCAAACTGACCATGAAAAACCACGTTGTAAATCTTGCAAACAAGGCAGCCAGGAAGCTTACAGCACTTCGCCGTATCTCGCATCTGCTTGACCGCAGGGATTGCAAGATTTTGTACTAGGCACAAGTATGCTCACACCTTGAGTATGCTCCACTTTCTTGGTTCGCCTGCCCTCCTTCTCATCTGCGACTACTTGACAGAGTAGAGAACAGAGCAAAACGTCTTATCTCTCACCTAGACCAATCCTGGATAGATCTGTCATTTCAGCAAAGCCTTCAACACAGGAGGGATGTGGGTGGCCTTACTGTTATGTACAAGGCCAATATTGTCAAAGTACCACACTTGGATCCACTTCGAGGACAGAGTGAAGCAAGTTTCTATACTACAAGACGGGCAGAAAGCGGCAACTTCACTCTGGCTGTACCCTTCTCCAGAACATCACTTCATCTGAGATCATATATCCCCAGGATGACTCGAGTATGGAACACATTCGTACAGCATTATGATGTCAGCGAGATAGTTGATCAGATGAAAATGCTGGCCCACAGATGGCTCCAACTTCATCCTGTTCCCTACTTGTATGTCTCATAACAGTAAAAATGTTTTTAAATGAGCTGATGTAGGTAACAGCTCTTAGCTTGTCAATAAAGTTAGGAATCCTTAACCTGTAAATAGCTTGTCAATAAAGCTAAGGATCCTTAACCTAACCTTGTCAAACCCTGTTTAAAAGAGAGAGAGAGAGAGAGAGAGAGAGAGAGAGAGAGAGAGAGAGAGAGAGAGAGAGACAGAGAGACAGAGACAGAGACAGAGACAGAGAGAGAGAGACAGAGACAGACAGACAGACAGACAGAGGAGGGTCCATCCCAGTTCTCCCATTTCATATCTCCACTGATGAAATCTCGTGCTGTAACTTGTTTAGTTAAATTCAGGAATTTTGACGTTGCAATTTGTTTAGAATATTCTTCATTACTGATTTGTTTCTGTCATTGTTTCTGTCACTCTCTCATTTTGACACTTTTTATGCCTAACTCATTTCTATGTCTTCTGTCAGTGTTTCGCTGATTGATTATGTCAATGTTTCTGTCAATGTATGTCATATTCATCTCTAGCTCTTTCTGTTATTGCTTTTGTCATTATTTCTGTCATTGTTTCTGGTATATTCATGTTTAAGTCTTCTGTCTTTTTTCTGTTACTGTTTTCCCTCACAACTGCTGTCATTGTTTCTGTTATATTTATGCTGTTATTCAGTAACAGCTTGAGTATTTACTGAGCTTCCTATCTCCGTCTGGAATCTCAGATCGCAATTAAGTCCATTCTGATCTCTGTTCTGCCTCTCTTCCCTCTCATTTCGCTCCCTATATCTAGATTCTTCTGTCTCTGACTTGATAAAGATCCAGGTTCCTCTGTCATTGACTTGATAAAGATCCAGGTTCTTCTGTCTCTGACTTGATAAAGATCCAGGTTCTTCTGTCTCTGACTTGATAAAGATCCAGGTTCTTCTGTCTCTTACTTGATGAAGATCCAGGTTCTTCTGACTCTGACTTGATAAAGATCCAGGTTCTCCTGTCTCTGACTTGATAAAGATCCAGGTTCTTCTGTCTCTTACTTGATGAAGATCCAGGTTCTTCTGTCACTGACTTGATAAAGATCCAGGTTCTTCTGTCTCTGACTTGATAAAGATCCAGGTTCTTCTGTCTCTTACTTGATGAAGATCCAGGTTCTTCTGTCTTTGACTTGATAAAGATCCAGGTTCTTCTGTCTCTGACTTGATAAAGATCCAGGTTCTTCTGTCTCTTACTTGATGAAGATCCAGGTTCTTCTGTCTCTGACTTGATAAAGATCCAGGTTCTTCTGTCTCTGACTTGATAAAGATCCAGGTTCTTCTGTCTCTTACTTGATGAAGATCCAGGTTCTTCTGACTCTGACTTGATAAAGATCCAGGTTCTCCTGTCTCTGACTTGATAAAGATCCAGGTTCTTCTGTCTCTTACTTGATGAAGATCCAGGTTCTTCTGTCACTGACTTGATAAAGATCCAGGTTCTTCTGTCTCTGACTTGATAAAGATCCAGGTTCTTCTGTCTCTTACTTGATGAAGATCCAGGTTCTTCTGTCTCTGACTTGATAAAGATCCAGGTTCTTCTGTCTCTGACTTGATAAAGATCCAGGTTCTTCTGACTCTGACTTGATGAAGATCCAGGTTCTTCTGACTCTGACTTGATAAAGATCCAGGTTCTCCTGTCTCTTACTTGATGAAGATCCAGGTTCTCCTGTCTCTGGCTTGAAAAAGCTCACTCCGTGGGCGAAATGCTCTCATTAAGGATCGCATTGCAAGTCATCTGTTTCCTGCTCTTCACACGCTAACTCCACGGAAAAACTACTATCAGAGTAAGAATTTCATCGTATTTCATAAATACGATGAAACTTTCTCTATTTTATTTCTTTCTTTCATGTAGTTCCTGAGCTTTGGGTTCCAATTTGTTTACGAATCCACTGCTTAGATGTCCGGTCCGGCCTGGCTAGTAAATGTGTATACTTGGAGTATACCTGGAGAGGGTTTCGGGGATCAACGTCCCCGCGACCTGGTGTGAGACCCGGCCTCTTGGTGGATCAGGGTCTGATCAACCAGGCTGTTATTGCTGGCCGCACGCAAACTAACGTATGAACTACAGCCCGGCTGGTCAGATACTAACTTTAGGTGCCTGTCTATTGCCTTCTTGAAGACAGTCAAGGGTCTATTGGTAATCCCCCTTATCTATGCTAGGAGGCAGTTGAACAGTCTTTGGTCCTTGACACTTACTGTGTTTTCTCTTAGTGTAATCATGGCACCCCTGCTATTCATTGGGGGAATGTTACATCTCCTGCCAAATCTTTTGCTGTCTTAGGGAGTGATTTTTGTGTGTAAGTTTCTAGGATTTTCCAAGTATATCTTATGTATCTTTCTCGCCTGCGTTCCAGGGAATACAAATCAAAGGACTTCAACCGCTTCCATTAATTAGGTGTTTTATCGTACTTATGTGTACCGTGAAAGTTCTTTGTACACTCTCTAGGTCAGCAATTTCGCCAGCCTTGAAGGGGGCAGTTAGTGTACAGCAGTATTCCAGCCTAGAGAGAACAAGCGATTTGCAGAGAATCATCATGGGCTTGGCATCTCTAATTTTGAAGGTTCCCATTATCCGTCCTATTTTTCTAGCACATGCAGTAGATACGTTGGTGTGGTCTTTGAAGGTGAGATCCTCTGACATTATCATTCCCAGGTCCTTCACATTACTTTTCCACTTTATTGTAAGGTGTGGCATACAAAAAGTATGTTACAATTTACTCGGCGTATAGGCTGCCTCCCAACCAGCAAACTGGGTGCTAAGGGTTTACAGATCAATAGGGTACCCGTCTTTCAATCAGTACCTTGGTTCATTGACCAATCACAGGCAATCCAGCCAAAACTGAAGCAACATGGTTCACTTGCGGTAAGCATTGGCAGACTTGCCTACCTGCTGGTTGAATACGGTGCACTCTGACTTCTGCTTTGCCATCTGTCACCGTGGTGTACACTTATTATTCTGTCTGTACATCTTATACATAGTGTACACATCTGTATATAATGGGTGAAGGCAAAACATATATTATAGTCTACTGCTGAGTTTTGTTTGTTCCAATTCCCATTACGACCAGGTCTCACAGGTCATTCTTTACCGGTGTTCGAAATATATTGTTAGAATTTGTTGTATACTCTGATACAGTTTTAATTTCCACAAGTTTTCCATAACTGAATAATTGAAATTTCTCTTCACTGAATTTCATACTGTTCTGAGTGGCCCATTGGAAGATTTGGTTGATGTCCGATTGGCGCTTTGCTTTGTCTTCGATGGAGGACACTGTCATATACATTCCCTGGATGTTCGGTCCAGCCTGACTCCTATATGTGTCATTACATTGCCTGAATGGTCGGCCCATCCTGGCTAGTATATGTGTGTGTGTATCAGTACGGATACTGATTAGTTATTTTTGCCCGAAAATAAGTTCATCAGCCTTAGTATCGAGGAGAATGTTTTGGGTATCGAGGAGAGTTTTGGGTATCAAAGAAAGTGGTTTTGGTATCGAAGAGAGTTTTTTGGGAATCAAGGAGAGTGTTTTGGGTGTCAAAGAAAGTGTTTTGGTATCGAGGAGAGTGTTTTTAGTATCGAGGAGAGTGTTTTCGGTATATTGGAGAGTGTTTTGGGTATCAAGGAGAGTGTTCTGGGTATCAAGGGTTTTGCTTTGGCTAGTGTTTGGGTTGTAGGATGTGGTGGGCGAGGTGCTGGGGTGCGAGTAGTTAGGTCTCTCAGGCTGTGGAGAAAAGTAAATAAATCGAAAATGGACTGGGAAAGGAGAAATGAGTCCCAATAAGAGAGAAAAGGAAGTTAGAGCAGGGTAAGAGGGAAAAGAGGAAGGGGAAGATGCAGGGAAATTGTGAGGTAGGAGAAGACGCAAAAGTAAAGAAGGAAGGAGAACATGAGGAAAGGAAGAAGCAGTGGAACGAGATGGACAAGAAGAAAAAAAGGAAGAGGACTTATTTTGCTCGTGGCGATTAATTGTGGTTAAAATTCCTCTTAGACAAAACTGAAAGTTAGTAAAGAACGTCCTCTTCAATCTCGGCAACAGAAAGCCTCCAGTTTCTGGCATTTTACCAAAATATTTTTACGCTGTACCTGGGAATTTTGAAGCAGCACTCTTTTCTCTTTCTCTCTCTCTCTCTCTCTCTCTACACATACGCACACTAATATATATATATGTATGTATGTGTTTTATATATAGATGAGGTCCACCTCGGACGAGTAGATAAAATGGCATCATGAAAAAAATATTTGGATTTCTTTTTAAAGCCATTTGAAAATTTCACTTTGGTGCACAAGGCTTAAAAAATATATTGATGGTACAAAGACGGCATATACAATACGCAAGGTTTGAGAGATACATTACAAGTAAATACTGCCTCTTCCGGCTCCTCAGAGCTGGAGCACAGCTTACCCAGGATACAGCAAGCATTACCTCTCTGAAATGCAGCAATGAGTCGCTGGAAAGGAACACTAGCCGTCCTGGGATCCATAATTACGCTCTTTTTTACCTATAGGCCAAGGATCTCTGAACATCTAATGATGAGCAAGTTCACTATATTTGTTAGACATCTGGGACTCCCTGAAGATGGTAGCTGCCCTTCCTTCCTTCCTGGTGTATTGGAGATGTATTAACCACCTTGGATGCACATGTGAAGTTCCACACCACCTGCTTGCCGTCTGTCCCGGCTCGAAGGGTAAGTCCATCTGGACGCTTTTGGTTTCCATCAAATCTGAATAGTTGAGGTTGCTCCATTATTGCTGGGTATCCAGCTGTTGCCAGCTCCTCTTGATGGCAAGCAATCTTTCCCTCGGATCTGCGGCAAACAAGAGTATTGTACCCGAATCGGTCTGTTTGGCTCACTGCCGCAGATACACCTGTGTTCGGCGAGGACAGGGGCGGCAAGGTGAAGGGCAACACCAATGCGGATGGTCTGTGGGTCCAGGCGTGTGCCAAGAGTAACCCCGCATGGTGCGGGGATTACTCTATCCTTCCCGGATACACTCTGAAGCATTGTTGAGGCTATATTTTCCTCTACAGGGCCATGCCAGTGTGACTATTTGTAGTTTTGGAGGTAGGCTGTTAGAATTCCCCAGAGCCTGGCTTCCTCAATTAACTTTAGGTCGCGAACTCCAACATTGTTCTTGAGGTGTTCAGGAAGAATCGCTGCTACAATTCCACTAGATGCCTCAAATGAGGACAGGAAAGTAGATAGTACAGTCAGTGATGCCTTGTGGACACCAATACCTCTTAGTCTGACTGGAAGTGTAGCTTGATTCCACTGCCCGTCTTCTAGAGCAAGGTTGAGTACTTTTGTAAAAATATGCCTCAGGATACTGTTGTATTCATGTAGCATGAGGTTATATGAGGATGCACATGTTAGGAAATATGTTAACCTGGGCAGACTCAAGCACTTTGTGAGAAGGTACAAGGAATCGTGGGTGTCAGGATTGCCTATTCGCTGTTCCATCCTCCTCAACTCGTCCAGTTTCTTCTTTAAAATTGAGTCAGTGGCATCAGTTCCAAGAGGTACTCCAAGAGAAACGCTATTTGTAGGGACAATGATTCATGCACCTGGTGTTTTGATCTCACTGCGTCGATCACTTGTTGATTGGCTGAGATGATTTTACACTTGGATGGGTTAAGGATGAGTCCCATTTCCTGTCCCCGTTTCATCACCTAGTCAATATCATCTAAATGGGACTCCTTTGTATCCCCAGTGTGCCATCGTCCAGAAACCAGATTTTTAGCTCACTGGTCAGCCTGACAGTGATTTCCCTAACCGCTATACAGAAGAGAAATGGGCGAGAGTAATTACTTGATGGACATCCTCTGATGAAGTGATTTCATGCTCTCCAAACAGATGCATTGAGTCCTTGTAATATCCAGCTGAAACAAAAGGGATGAGACCAGGGAAATGTTCTTGTGCTGGTGTTAATACCATGTCACTTTTTAAGAGATTAAATGCATTTTTGAAATCTAATTTTACTACTGCATTGCCCTCGGGCATGTTGATAAACGCCCATATTACATGAACTGCTGTTTCGCTTCCTTGAGGGACCCCAAAGCCAAGCAGGTTTGGTTGAATAACATGGCCGCCTCTGTGCGAATACTTCGGACAGCAGCTATCGAAATGAGGCAACGAAGAATGTTACCCACAGGAACTAGCCTAATTCCTCCATTCTTCTTTTTAAGGGCACAAAGTGATGCACCAAAAAAGAAAGGATTAAATTTGTCAGGAATCAGACCAGCCAAGGAGTTGTTAATGAGCCTTGTGGTATACGATAAGACTGTCAGAGCCAGGCACGTGCACAGGCATACGTACACACACACACACACACACACACACACACACACACACACACACACACACACACACACACACACACACACACACTCACACACACACACACACACACAAACACACACACACACACACACACACACACACACACACACACACACACACACACACGAACACACACGAACACACACACACACACGAACACGCACGAACACACAACAATGGATGCACCATCAACTGCTGAATAAAGTACTCACAACCGAGGCGGAGGTGAAGAAGTTGCTAAGAGAACTAGATACCACAAAGGCGGTGGGACCGGACAACTCTCCGTGGGTTCTTAGAGAGAGAGCAGAGACGGTGTGTGTGTCACTAACAATAATTTTCAACCTATCCACTGAAACTGGGCAACTACCTGAGGTATGGAAGATGGTAAATGTAGTCCCAGTTTTTAAGACAGTAGACAGACGCGAGGCATTAAACTGCAGAGCAGTATCACTGACGTGCATAGTATGTAAAATCATGGAGAAGATTATCAAGAGGAGAGTGGTGGAGCACCCAGAAAGGAACAAGCTTATAAATGACAACCAGAACGGTTTCAGGCAAGTTTTATGACAAGGTAACGGAAGTAAGACACGAGAGAGAGATAGATAGAGAGAGAGAGAGAGAGAGAGAGAGAGAGAGAGAGAGAGAGAGAGAGAGAGAGAGAGAGAGAGGTGGGTAGATTGCATTTTCTTAGACTGTAAGAAGGCCTTCGAAACAGTTCTTCACAAGAGATTAGTGCAAAAGCTAGAGGATCAGGCACGCATAACAGGAAAGGCACTTCAGTGGATCAGAGAATACCTGACAGGGAGGCAGCAGCGAGTCATGGTATGTGAAGAGGTATTAGAGTGGACGCCTGTGACGATCAGGGTTACATAGGGGTCAGTCCTAGGAGCAGTGCTGTTTTTGGAATACGTGAATGACATGACGGAAGGGATATACTCAGAATTGTCCCTGTTCACATATGTGAAGTTAACGAGAAGAATAAAATCGGATGAGGATCAGGCAGGACTACAAATTGGCCTGGACAGGCTGCAAGCCTCGTCCAGCAAGTGGATCCTGGAATTTAACCCCATAAAATGCAAAGTCATAAAGATCGGAGAAGGGCAAAGAAGACCGCAGACAGAGTATAGGCTAGGTGGCCAAAGACTGCAAGCCTCGCTCAAGGAAAAGGATCTTCGGGTGAGTATAATACCGAGCACATCTCCTGAGGCGCACTTCAACTAGATAATTGCTGCAGCATATGGGCGCCTGGCAAACCTATGAATAGCGTCCTGATACCTCAGTAAGAAATCGTTCAAGACTCTATACACCGTGTATGTCAGGCCCATATCGAGGTACGCAGCACCAGTTTGGAACCCACACCGGGTCAAGCACGTCAAGAAATTAGAGAAAGTGAAAATGTTTCCAACAAGACTAGTTACAGAGCTAAGGGAAAGGTCCTACGAAGGAAGGTTAAGGGAAATCTGCTTGACAACACTGGAGGACAGGATGGTTAGGGGAGACATGTTAAGGACATACAAATACTGCGAGAAATTGATAAGATGGACCAAAACAGGATGTTCCAGAGATGGGACACAGAAACAAGGGGACACAATTGGAAGATGAAGACTCACATGTGTCAAAGGATGTTAGGAAGTACTTCTTCAGCCACAGAGTTGTCAGGAAGTGGAATAGTCTGGAAAGTGACATAGTGGAAGCAGGAACCATACATAGTTGTAAGAAGAGGTATGATAAATCTCACGGAGCAGGGAGAGAGAGGACCTAGTTGCGACCAGTGAAGAGGCGGGGCCAGAAGTTATGACTCTATCCCTGCAACCGCAGTTAGGTGAATACACACACATAAACACATTCACACACACACAGGACTCTGGGAAGACAGCACAGAGGGGATCACCAACAGGGAATATACAAACAAGTGTTGGATGACATACACACAACTGAGGGGGAGGTGCAGAAGCTGCTAAGTGATCTTGATACCACAAAGACAATGGGACTGAACATCTCCCCGTGGGTCCTTAGAGAAGGAGCAGATATGCTGTGTGTGCCACTAATCACAATCTTCAAAGCACCCCTTGAAACTGGGCATCTACCTGAGGTATGGAAGACGGCAAATGTAGTCTGGATTTTTAAGAAAGGAGACGGAAATGAGGCACTAAACTATAGACATGTGTCACTGACGTATATAGTATGCAGAGTCATGGAGAAGATTATCAGGAGGAGAGTGGTGGAGCACCTGGAACGGAACAATATTATGAACGACAACCAGCACGGATTCATGGAAGGCAAATCCTGTGTCACAAACCTTCTGGAGTTTTATGACAAAGTAACAGAAGTAAGACATGAGAGAGAGGGGTGGGTTGATTGCATTTTCCTAGACCGCAGGAAGGCCTTCGACACAATTCTTCACAAGAAATTAGTGCCGAAGCTGGAGGATCAGGCGTGTATAACAGGAAGGGCACTGCAGTGGATCAGAAAATATCTAAAAGGGAGGCAACAATGAGTCATGGTACGTGATGAGGTATCACAGTGGGCGCCTGTGACGAGCGGGTTCCCACAGGAGTCGGTCCTAGGACCAGTGCTATTTTTGGTGTATGTGAAAGACATGATGGAGGGGATAGACTCAGAAGTGTCCCTGTTCGCAGATGATGTGAGGTTAATGAGGAGAATTAAGTCAGATGAGGATCAGGCAAGACTACAAAAAGACCTGGAGAAGCTGGACACGTGGTCCAGCAACTGGCTTCTCGAATTCAACCCCACCAAATGCAAAGTCATGAAGATTGGGGAAGGGCAAAGAAGACTGCAGACAGAGTATAGGCTAGGTGGACAAAGACTGCAAACCTCATTCAAGGAGAAAAATCTTAGGGTGAGCATAACAACGAGCACGTCTTCGGAAGCACACATCAACCAGATAACTGCTGCAGCATATGGGCGCCTGGCAAACCTGAGAATAGCGTTCCGATACCTTAGTAAGGAATCGTTCAAGACACTGTACACTGTGTACGTCAGGCTCATACTGGAGTATACAGCACCAGTTTGGAACCCACACCGGGTCAAGCACGTCAAATAATTAGAGAAAGTGCAAAGATTTGCAACAAGGCTAATTCCGGAGCTCAGGGTGATGTCTTACGATGAAAGGTTGAGGGAAATCGGCCTGACGACACTAGAGGACATGAGGGTCAGGGGAGACATGATAACGACATACAAAATACTGCGTGGAATAAACAAGGTCGAGAGAGACAGGATGTTCCAGAGAGGAGACACAGAAACAAACTGTCACAATTGGAAGCTGAAGACTCATACCAGCCAAAGGGTGTTAGGAAGTATTTCTTCAGTCATAGAGTAGTCAGGAAGTGGAATAGTCTAATAAGTGATGTAGTGGAGGCAGGAACCATACATGGTTTTTAGACCAGGTATGACAAAGCTCAGGAAGCAGAGAGAGAGTGGACCTAGTAGCGCCCAGTGAATAGGCGGGGCCAGGAGCTGAGTATTGACCCCTGCAACCACATTTAGGTGAGTGTACACACACACACACACACACACACTGAGCTGCTTTGGGGATTAATGTGGACGGTTACAAAGCCATGGCTTGCTTTTGCAGTGTTCTAAAAATTGAGGTTGGAGAGTTGAAGGAGGAAGTCTTGCTTCTCCAAGAGAAAATTAGGAGGCTGAAGGTTCACCTCAGTGGGGTTGGGAGCGAGTGTGAGGTGGCTGATATGGTGGAGGGGAATGAGGCTACCAGCAGCGAGGTGGTCTGTCTCTCGCTGCGAAGAAGCTGTAGGTGGGGAGGTAGCAACGGCTACCAGCAGTGAGGTGCAGTCCAGCACCTGCTACAAGTGGCAAGTGGTTCTCAGTAATGGGAAGAGCATCAAGATAAGGAAAGTTAAGAGAGAAGATTTGAAGGTAGGAAATCGCTTCTCTGTTCTTCAGGATGAGTGTACTTCAGTGGCCAGTGAAGGTAAAGGTACTACTTCCCCTGTTGTTAGGTAAGACACATATGCAACAGTTAGGTATCTTTATTTCGAAACGTTTCGCCTACACAGTAGGCTTCTTCAGTCGAGTACAGAAAAGTTGATAGAAGCAGAAGATACTTGAAGACGATGTAATCAGTCCATCACCCTTAAAGTTTTGAGGTGGTCAGTCCCTCAGTCTGGAGAAGAGCATTGTTCCGTTGTCTGAAACAATATGAAGTTGAAGTGACAGGATGGAGCCTTTTATAGTGCCAGGAGGTGAGACGTAGGTTGCGTTGGGAGAGCAGGTCCCTCTCAAACCCAGCCGTTCTCACTAGTAGAGATTGTCGAAGTTGATGGTCTGTACTAAGATACCCTTAGTACAGACCATCAACTTCGACAATCTCTTCTAGTGAGAACGGCTGGGTTTGAGAGGGACCTGCCCTCCCAACGCAACCTACGTCTCACCTCCTGGCACTATAAAAGGCTCCATCCTGTCACTTCAACTTCATATTGTTTCAGACAACGGAACAATGCTCTTCTCCAGACTGAGGGACTGACCACCTCAAAACTTTAAGGGTGATGGACTGATTACATCGTCTTCAAGTATCTTCTGCTTCTATCAACTTTTCTGTACTCGACTGAAGAAGCCTACTGTGTAGGCGAAACGTTTCGAAATAAAGATACCTAACTGTTGCATATGTGTCTTACCTAACAATCTGTCGGTATTTTATACCATTTTAATGTTCATTCTGTCAGACACTGCAACACAAGGGTATCTTAGTACAGACCATCAACTTCGACAATCTCTTCTAGTGAGAACGGCTGGGTTTGAGAGGGACCTGCCCTCCCAACGCAACCTACGTCTCACCTCCTGGCACTATAAAAGGCTCCATCCTGTCACTTCAACTTCATATTGTTTCAGACAACGGAACAATGCTCTTCTCCAGACTGAGAGACTGACCACCTCAAAACTTTAAGGGTGATGGACTGATTACATCGTCTTCAAGTATCTTCTGCTTCTATCAACTTTTCTGTACTCGACTGAAGAAGCCTACTGTGTAGGCGAAACGTTTCGAAATAAAGATACCTAACTGTTGCATATGTGTCTTACCTAACAATCTGTCGGTATTTTATACCATTTTAATGTTCATTCTGTCAGACACTGCAACACAAGGGTATCTTAGTACAGACCATCAACTTCGACAATCTCTTCTAGTGAGAACGGCTGGGTTTGAGAGGGACCTGCCCTCCCAACGCAACCTACGTCTCACCTCCTGGCACTATAAAAGGCTCCATCCTGTCACTTCAACTTCATATTGTTTCAGACAACGGAACAATGCTCTTCTCCAGACTGAGGGACTGACCACCTCAAAACTTTAAGGGTGATGGACTGATTACATCGTCTTCAAGTATCTTCTGCTTCTATCAACTTTTCTATACTCGACTGAAGAAGCCTACTGTGTAGGCGAAACGTTTCGAAATAAAGATACCTAACTGTTGCATATGTGTCTTACCTAACAATCTGTCGGTATTTTATACCATTTTAATGTTCATTCTGTCAGACACTGCAACACAAGGGTATCTTAGTACAGACCATCAACTTCGACAATCTCTTCTAGTGAGAACGGCTGGGTTTGAGAGGGACCTGCCCTCCCAACGCAACCTACGTCTCACCTCCTGGCACTATAAAAGGCTCCATCCTGTCACTTCAACTTCATATTGTTTCAGACAACGGAACAATGCTCTTCTCCAGACTGAGGGACTGACCACCTCAAAACTTTAAGGGTGATGGACTGATTACATCGTCTTCAAGTATCTTCTGCTTCTATCAACTTTTCTGTACTCGACTGAAGAAGCCTACTGTGTAGGCGAAACGTTTCGAAATAAAGATACCTAACTGTTGCGTATGTGTCTTACCTAACAATCTGTCGGTATTTTATACCATTTTAATGTTCATTCTGTCAGACACTGCAACACAAGGGTATCTTAGTACAGACCATCAACTTCGACAATCTCTACTAGTGAGAACGGCTGGGTTTGAGAGGGACCTGCTCTCCCAACGCAACCTACGTCTCACCTCCTGGCACTATAAAAGGCTCCATCCTGTCACTTCAACTTCATATTGTTTCAGACAACGGAACAATGCTCTTCTCCAGACTGAGGGGCTGACCACCT
The DNA here is from genome assembly GCF_038502225.1 of Cherax quadricarinatus. Classification (NCBI taxonomy): domain Eukaryota; kingdom Metazoa; phylum Arthropoda; class Malacostraca; order Decapoda; family Parastacidae; genus Cherax; species Cherax quadricarinatus. The sequence continues at coordinate 7,402,164 of NC_091293.1, forward strand.
CAAAACTTTAAGGGTGATGGACTGATTACATCGTCTTCAAGTGTCTTCTGCTTCTATCAGCTTTTCTGTACTCGACTGAAGAAGCCTACTGAGTAGGCGAAACGTTTCGAAATAAAGATACCTAACTGTTGCATATGTGTCTTACCTAACAATCTGTCGGTATTTTATACCATTTTAATGTTCACTACTTCCCCTGCAAATGGAGGTGAGCGCATACTTGTGGTTGGTGACTCACAGGTAAGATATATGGACCGTGCCTTCTGTAATAGGAGTAAGAAGGTAAGAAATAGAGTGTGCTTCTCAGGAGCTGGTGTTAGTGACATAGTCGACAGGTTGGATAATATCATGTTAGGTAATGGGAACAAGCCTATTATCTGTCTCAGTGCTGGTGGAAATGATATTGGGAAGGGTAGGAGAGAAGAGCTGCTAGATAAGTACAGGTCAGCTGTAGATTTAATTAAGTCTAAGGGAGGGGTCCCAATTATATGCAGCATCTTGCCTAGAAGGGGATTGGGCAATGAATGGTTGTCTAGGGCAACTGGTGTAAATTGCTGGCTAGACAGATACTGCAAGGAACTTGCAATCCCATTCATTGACAACTGGAACAACTTTTATGGCAAACATGATATGTATGCAAGGGATGGGGTACATCTTTCTGGGGCAGGGGTGGTAGCTCTTGCAAACTCAATCGAGAGGGCCATTGCTGAAATGCCTAGGATTTTAAACTGATAGAAGATAGAGGTATGGGTGTGTGTGGGAAACAGGTTGCAACACTAAGGTTGTAAACAGTAAATGTATAAAAGACATTCATCATGAAGTTATAAATAAGGACAATAGATCAGGTCTGCAAACAAAGGGAGACAGCAGAGGGCAGCAGGGGACTAGCTCCCTTAAGGTCTATTACACTAATAGCAGGAGTGTAAGAAATAAGATAGATGAGCTAAGATTAATTGCAAGTGCAGGAAACATAGATATCATTTCTATAACAGTGACCTGGCTCAATCTGAAAGATAGAGAGATGCCTTCTGAATGTCACATAAAAGGCTATAAATTATTCCACACTGACAGGGTCAACAGGAAGGGTGGTGGAGTAGCGATATACGTCAGAGACAATTTAAAGTGTTGTGTTAGACAAGATATAAAATTAGAAGCGTCAGCCACTGAATCTGTTTGGTTACAGCTTCTCGAGGGCCTTGAAAAACTAATTTTGGGTGTGATTTACAGGGCCCCAAATCTTGATAGGGAGTGCGGTAAACTTGTATGGGATGAAATTCGTAAGGCCTCTACATACGAAAATGTTGTGATAATGGGAGATTTCAACTATAGACAGATTGACTGGAGCAATTTGACAGGAAATTTAGAATCAAGTGACTTTCTTGATACGATTCAGGATTGTTTTTTAAAGCAGTTTGTGACAGAGCCAACTAGAGGAAATAACCTCCTTGACTTGGTTCTTGCCAGCAGGGAAAAGCTAATTAATAATCTTGAGGTTAATGATGAGCTCGGGGAAAGTGATCACAAATCACTCAGTTTTAATATATCATGGAATCCCCCTAATAATGGCAATCAAGTCTCTGTCCCTGACTTCCGCTTGGCTGATTTCATAGGACTGAAAAATTACTTGGGTGGGTTGAACTGGAATGACGTGACTATGGGTCAGGTAGGTGGTGATGGTTGCCGATATGACGTTTTCCAGAGCATAGTTCTAGCTGCTCAGACAACTTACGTTCTAAATAAGGAAATCAGATCAAGCAAAAATTATCCTAAATGGATGAACAATAGATTAAAACATCTCATTGGTCAAAAGAGAGGCATATATAGGCAAATCAAAAGAGGAGAGGTGCAATTAAGAAATCAATATATTCAGTTAAAGAGAGAAATAAAAAAGGGAATAAGAAAAGCAAAAAGAAATTATGAGGTTAAAGTTGCAAGAGAATCGAAGACTAACCCAAAAGGATTCTTTCAGGTACACAGAAGTAAGATCAGGGACAAGATAGGCCAACTCAAAAGTTCCTCGGGTCAGCTCACAGACTGTGATAAGGAAATGTGTAGAATTTTTAACACATTCTTCCTCTCAGTTTTTACTCAGGAAGATACTAGCGATATTCCAGAAATAATAAATTATGTAGAACAGGATGATAATAAACTATGCACGATTAGAGCCACAAGTGACATGGTTCATAGGCAAATTGATAAATTAAAACCTAACAAATCCTCAGGCCCTGATGAACTGTATGCAAGGGTTCTACAGGAATGTAAAGAGGAGCTTAGCAAACCTCTGGCTAATCTTTTCAATATATTGCTACAGACTGGCATGGTGCCAGATAAGTGGAAAATGGCAAATGTGACACCTATTTTCAAAGCAGGTGACAGGTCCTTAGCTTCGAACTATAGACCAATAAGCCTTACCTCCATAGTGGGAAAATTTATGGAATCAATAATTGCCGAGGCTGTTCGTAGCCACCTTGAAAAGCACAAATTAATCAACGAATCTCAGCATGGTTTTACAAAAGGGCGTTCCTGCCTTACGAATTTATTAACTTTTTTCACCAAGGTACTTGAGGAGGTAGATCATAGTAATGAATATGATATTGTGTATATGGACTTCAGTAAGGCTTTTGACAGGGTCCCACATCATAGACTATTGAGGAAAATTAAGGCACATGGAATAGGAGGAAAAATTTTTTCCTGGATAGAGGCATGGTTGACCAATAGGCAGCAGAGAGTTTGCATAAATGGGGAGAAATCAGAGTGGGGAAGCGTCACGAGTGATGTTCCACAGGGATCGGTGTTGGGCCCCCTGTTGTTCACAATCTACATAAACTACATTGATGAGGGCATAAAGAGCGACATAAGCAAGTTTGCCGATGACACCAAAATAGGCCGTCGAATTCATTCTGACGAGGACATTAGAGCACTCCAGGAAGATTTGAATGCAGTGGTCGGAGAAGTGGCAGATGCAGTTTAATATAGACAAATGCAAAGTTCTAAATGTTGGACAGGAAAATAAGCATACTACATATAAACTAAATAATGTCGATCTTAATATTACGGATTGCGAAAAATATTTAGGAGTCCTGGTTAGCAGTAATCTGAAACCAAGACAACAGTGCATAAGTGTTTGCAATAAAGCTAACAGAATCCTTGGCTTCATATCAAGAAGCATAAATAATAGGAGTCCTAAGGTTGTTCTTCAACTCTATATATCCTTGGTTAGACCTCATTTAGATTATGTTGCACAGTTTTGGTGACCGTATTACAGAACGGATATAAATGCTCTGGAAAACATACAAAGGAGGATGACAAAGTTGATCCCATGTATCAGAAATTTTCCCTATGAGGATAGACTGAGGTCCCTGAATCTGCACTCTCTAGAAAGGCGTAGAATTAGGGGGGATATGATTGAGGTGTATAAATGGAAGACAGGAATAAATAAAGGGGATGTAAATAACGTGCTGAAAATATCTAGCCTGGACAGGACTCGTAGCAATGGTTTTACGTTGGAAAAATTCAGATTCAGGAAGGATATAGGAAAGCACTGGTTTGGTAATAGAGTTGTGGATGAGTGGAACAAACTCCCAAGTACAGTTATTAAGGCTAAAACGTTGTGTAGTTTTAAAAATAGGTTAGATAAATACATGAGTGGGTGTGGGTGCGTGTGAGTTGGACCTGACTAGCTTGTGCTACTAGGTCAGTTGTCGTGTTCCTTCCTTAAGTGAATGTGACCTGCCCTGACTAGGTTGGGGCATTGGCTTAAGCCGGTAGAAGACTTGGACCTGCCTCGCATGGGCCAGCAGGCCTACTGCGGTGTTCCTTCGTTCTTATGTTCTTATGTACACACAGTCTCGTCAGTGCGTGCGCGAGTCACGCCTTCCGTGCTCCGCGAGTATAAGTGTTTTCGAGGGCTACCCAAGTGATCTGAAGGGTAGCTAAGAGTCCTAGGTTAGTGAACAATTCCTTGAAGCGATTTATAATCTGCCTGAGCCACATAAGTGTAGAGAGAGCTGCAATTTTGTAAGTGATCTAGAAAGAAAAACGAGGTGTGCAGTCAGAGTGGGCAGGGCAGGCGACGTTGCCACGTGTCACCAAGAAAGGTAATAAAGTGAAACAATCGTGTGACCAGTGAGAGAAATACAGTGAATAGGGTACATTATGTAAGAAGAAATTGAGGTGGATCTACACCAGGACGTCACGTCGAGCTGGACAATCTACAGGCTGCTACAGCTGCATTGCAAGTGCTGTATTCACCTATGAGTGGTTGTATGGGTGTGGGGTTTCAGGTTCCAATTAACAGCCAAGCTGATTGTGAATGGTCCAACTCTCATAACACGATAAAGAATAGGCACTCAAGTATTCAATAAGGAATAGCAATTGGTAATCCGTTGAACAAGGCGAGTAAGCTACTATAAGCTAGGTGGCAGGACAAGCATAAAGGGCAACATTGTAAGCAGGTGCAGGTCAAGCCCCAGGAGGGTGGGGGTCAGGTCACAAGAGGTTGTGGTCAGGCAAGCGACCACTGAGACTCCACATTACACTCCAACGCGCAATTCACCTACTTTTCAGACACATAATAAACCCACATATAATTCCACACATAATTACACACACACACAAACACACACACACACACACACACACACACATGTACAGACACATACACTCCCCCTCTCCCCCACCAACCTCTCACTCCTTCCCCTGATCCCACCCCTCCCTCTTTCACCCCCTCCCCACCTCTCCCTCCTTCCCCCTCTCCCATTCACCCACTTGCTTCTCCCTCCTTCCCACTCCCCATGTTCCCCCCAAAATACCCCACCCCACCCCACTCCCACATAGCCACAGTTCCTCCTCTACCTTCCCCCCCCCCACACACTCTGACAAACATACTACTAACCTAACACACAGAATTACATAGGTTTCCCACTCTGAGGCAATCAAAATAAAACAAAAATGGGTTCCCAGAGAGCAACAAGAAAAACCAAGGGACAGGAGAAGGAAACTGCAAAGGAAGATTGGGCAGCAGAGCTCACAAAAAGGGAACATGAATGAGAAAAGAAACTAGAAGAACTTAGCATGAGAATGGAAGAGATGATAGATATGGAAAGCAGGAAGTGGGAGGTGCAAGTCAAAGCAGCAGAGGCTAGGATACAAAGTTTAGAAGAAGAACTGAAAAATCTGAAACAACCTAAAGAACTAAAGAACATTTTGGGATTGACATCAGAGACTGCTACCTCAGTCAAAAATAAGGGGACTGTAGGGAAAGAAGGAGCAAACCTGCATGTAGAAGCTCTATCAGAGGAGACTGTAGTAAATGAAAGAGCTAAGCTATATGTGGAGGCCCTAACAGGCCACAGCAGAGACCAGGGAAAGCCGAGAAGGGAAAATGACAGGCCACTTACCCCAAGTACATTAGCTAGTGAAACTGAAGAATGGAAAGCTGCAATGGAGGAAATTAAATTGAATGAGTGGATACACAAGGATATGCAGTGGGAGAATGAAAGGGACAGGTCAGTCTTTGTGTATGGGCTCCAGGAAGCTGAAAGGGAAACATATGAAGCAAGAAAACAAGGGAAAAAAAAGCAATTGAAAGCATCATAAAAGCAATAGGAGTAGACGACATGACCCAGCTGGAAAATTTTCGGAGAATAGAGGGGTTTGCAAAAAAAACAACCTGACCAGTGAAAGTGACCTTCAAGGCAGAATCGACTCGGAACAGGATCCTGCAGGAGAAAGCACGATTAAGGGACATGCCAGCATACAGAAAGGCATATCTCGACCGTGACAGAACACAAGAAGAAAGGCAGAAACTGAGAGAGATGGTACAAAGGCGAAAGGAGGAAAGAGAGGGGACGGAGGAGACAGACAAGAGATCCCAGACCCAGGAAGAAGATCAAATACAGCCTCCCTCACAACTTCCTATAGAAGCCCCTCAACCAGGTCAACCCCAGTGCAACCAAACTCTCTTAGCCAAAACACCCATGCCATATCCAATGCCCCTACCCACTGCATTACAAACTCCACCCCCACAGCAACCACCCATAGTTCCTTATCAGGTCTCCCACTTCCCCAACCCCAATATACCTCCCAGACCACAGTCTTAGAAAAGAAGTTGAAGGTGTGGTATACAAATGCAGATGGAATAACAAATAAATATGAGGAGTGGCATGAAAGAATCAAGTAGACATCCCCATACATAATAGCACTCACAGAAACAAAACTCACCAGAATAATAACAGATTTAGTCTTTCGATCCGGATATCAAATCCTCAGGAAAGACAGAGGGAGGAGAGGGGGAGGAGGAGTTGCACTGCTCATTAAAAACCAGTGGGGTTTTGAGAAAATGAAAGGAATGGATGGCACATGCGAAAGGGACTACTTAGTAGGAACAATCCAGTCTGAGGGACATAAGGTGATAATTGCAGTAATGTACAAACCACCACAGAACTGCAGGAGGCCAAGAGAAGAATATGATGAGAGCAACAGAGCAATGGTCGACACACTAACCGAGGAGGCCAGGAGAGCACTCAGAGCAATGGTCGACAGACTAGCCGAGGTGGCCAGGAGAGTACACATGAGAGTAGCAAAGATACTAGTTATGGGTGATTTCAATCACAAGGAGATTGACTGGGAAAACCTGGAGCCCCATGGGAGTCCCAAAACATGGAGAACCAAGATGATGGATGTGGTACTGGAAAACCTCATACATCAACATGTTAGAGACACTACCAGAGAGAGAGGAGAGGAACCAGCAAGACTGGACCTTGTATTCACCTTGAGTAGTTCGGACATCAAGGATATCATGTATGAAAGGCCCCTGGGAGCTAGTGATCATTTGGTTCTGTGCTACGACTACATAGTTGAGCTTCAAGTGGAGAGAGTAGCAGGAATAGGTTGGGAAAACCAAACTACAAAAGGGGGAACTACTCAGGCATGAGGAACTTCCTGCAAGAAATTCAGTGGGAGAGAGAACTGACAGGAAAACCAGTACAAGAAGTACTGGACTATGTGGCAACAAAATGCAAGGAGGCAGAGGAGAGGTTTGTTCCCAAGGGAAACAGAAATAATGGGAAAAACAGAACGAGTCCTTGGTTCACCCAAAGGTGTAGGTAGGCAAAAACTAGGTGTACTAGAGAATGGAAAAGGTACAGAAAACAGAGAACTCAGGAAAATAAAGAGATTAGCCGAAGAGCCAGAAACGAATATGCACTGATAAGAAGGGAGGCTCAGCGACAATATGAAAATGACATAGCATCAAAAGTCAAGTCTGACCCGAAGCTGTTGTATAGCCACATCAGGAGGAAAATAACAGTCAAGGACCAGGTAATCGGACTGAAGAAGGGTGATGGGGAGTTCACAAGAAACGACCGAGAGGTATGTCAGGAGCTCAACACGAGATTTAAAGAAGTATTTACAGTGGAAACCAGTAGGACTCTAGGAAATCAGAACAGGGGGGTACACCAGCAAGTGCTAGATGAGGTAGATATAACCAAGGAGGAGGTGAAGAAGCTGCTATGCGAACTTGACACCTCAAAGGCGGTGGGACCAGACAGCATCTCTCCATGGGTCCTTATAGAGGGAGCACAGATACTGTGTGTGCCATTAACAAAGATCTTCAACACATCAATTGAAACTGGGCAACTCCCTGAGGTATGGAAGGTGGCAAATGTAGTCCCAATTTTTAAAAAAAGGATACAGACATGAGGCACTAAACTGCAGACCTGTATCACTAACGTGTATAGTATGCATAGTCATGGAGAAGATCATCAGGAGGAGAGTGGGGGAGCACCTGGAAAGAAACAAGTGAATAATTGACAACCAGCACGGTTTCAGGGGAGGAAAATCATGTGTCACAAACCTACTGGAGTTTTATGACAAGGTGACAGAAGTAAGACAAGAGAGAGTGGGGTGGATCGACTGCATTTTTTTGGACTGGAAGAAGGCTTTCGACACAGTTCCTCACAAGAGGTTACTGCAAAAGCTAGAGGATCAGAGTGGGCGCCTGTGACAAGCGGGGTTCCACAGGGGTCAGTCCTAGGACCTGTGCTGTTCTTGGTATATGCGAATGACATAACGGAGGTATAACACCGAGCATATCACCTGAGGCGCACATCAATCAGATAACTGCTGCAGCATCTGGGCGCCTGGCAAACCTACGAATAGCATTCCGATACCTCAGTAAGGATTCGTTCAAGACTCTGTATACCATTTACGTCAGGCCCATACTGGAGTATGCAGCACTAGTTTGGAATCCAGACCTAGTCAAGCACGTCAAGAAATTAGAGAAAGTGCAAAGGTTTGCAAGAAGACTAGTCCCAGACCTAAGGGGATTGTCCTACGAAGAAAGGTTGAGGGAAATCGGCCTGACGACACTGGAGGACAGGAGGGTCAGGGGAGACATGATAACGACATATAAAATACTGCACGGAATAGACAAGGTCGACAAAGACGGGATGTTCCAGAGAAGGGACACAGACACAAGAGGTCACAATTGGAAGTTGAAGACTCAGATGAATCAAAGGGATGTTAGGAAGTATTTCTTCAGTCATAGAGTAGTCAGGCCGTGGAATAGCCTAGAAAGTGACGTAGTGGAGGCGGGAACCATACATAGTTTTTAGGCGAGGTATGATTAAGCTCATGGGGCAGGGAGAGAGAGGACCTAGTAGCAATCAGCGAAGAGGAGGGGCCAGGAGCTATGACTCGACCCCTGCAACCACAAATAGGTGAGTACAAATAGGCGAGTACACACACACACACACACACACCCACACACACCTACACACACACACACACACACACACACACACACACACACACACACACACACACACACACACACACACACATACACAAACACAATGGCATAGCAGCGAAAGCCAAATCTGACCCGAAACTGTTGTGCAGCCACATCAGGAGGAAAACAACAGTCAAGGACCAGGTAATCAGGCTAAGGAAGGAAGGAGCAGAGACAACAAGAAATGACCGTGAAGTATGTGAGGAACTCAACAAGAGATTAAAAGAAGTGTTCACAGAGGAGACAGAAGTGGCTCCAGAAAGACGGAGAGGTGGGGCACACCACCATGTGCTGGACACAGTGCACACAACCGAGGAAGAAGTGAAGAGGCTTCTGAGTGAGCTAGATACCTCAAAGGCAATGAGGCCAGATAACATCTCCCCATGGGTATTGAGAGAGGGAGCAGAGGCGCTATATGTACCCCTAACAACAATATTCAATACATCTATCGAAACAGGGAGATTGCCTGAGGCATGGAAGACAGCAAATGTAGTCCCAATCTTTAAAAAAGGAGACAGACATGAAGCATTAAACTACAGACCAGTGTCACTGACATGTATAGTATGCAAAATCATGGAGAAGATTATCAGGAGAAGAGTGGTGGAACACCTAGAAAGGAATGATCAGCAGCCAACATGGTTTCAGGGACGGGAAATCCTGTGTCACAAACCTACTGGAGTTCTATGACATGGTGACAGCAGTAAGACAAGAGAGAGAGGGGTGGGTGGATTGCATATTCTTGGACTGCAAGAAGGCGTTTGACACAGTTCTACACAAGAGATTGGTGCAAAAACTGGAGGACTAAGCAGGGATAACAGGGAAGGCACTACAATGGATCAGGGAATACTTGTCAGGAAGACAGCAGCGAGTCATGGTACGTGGCGAGGTGTCAGAGTGGGCACCTGTGACTAGCGGGGTCCCACAGGGGTCAGTCCTAGGACCAGTGCTGTTTCTGGTATTTGTGAACGACATGACGGAAGGAATAGACTCTGAGGTGTCCCTGTTTGCAGATGACGTGAAGTTGATGAGAAGAGTTCACTCGATCGAAGACCAGGCAGAACTACAAAGGGATCTGGACAGGCTGCAGACCTTGTCTAGAAATTGGCTCCTGGAGTTCAATCCCACCAAGTGCAAAGTCATGAAGATTGGGGAAGGGCAAAGAAGACCGCAGACGGGGTACAGTCTAGGGGGCCAGAGAATACAAACCTCACTCAAGGAAAAAGATCTTGGGGTGAGTATAACACCAGACACATCTCCTGAAGTGCACTTCAATCAAATAACTGCTGCAGCATATGGGCGCCTAGCAAACCTCAGAACAGCATTCCGACATCTTAATAAGGAATCGTTCAGGACCCTGTACACCGTGTACGTTAGGCCCATATTGGAGTATGCGGCACCAGTTTGTAACCCACACCTAGCCAAGCACGTAAAGAAACTAGAGAAAGTGCAAACGTTTGCAACAAGACTAGTCCCAGAGCTAAGAGGTATGTCCTACTAGGAGAGGTTAAGGGAAATCAACCTGACGACACTGGAGGACAGGAGAGATAGGGGGGACATGATAACGACATACAAAATACTGAGAGGAATTGACAATGTGGACAAAGACAGGATGTTCCAGAGATTGGACACAGTAACAAGGGGACACAGTTGGAAGTTGAAGACACAGATGAATCACAGGGATGTTAGGAAGTATTTCTTCAGCCACAGAGTAGTCAGTAAGTGGAATAGTTTGTGAAGCGATGTAGTGGAGGCAGGATCCATACATAGCTTTAAGCAGAGGTATGATAAAGCTCACGGTTCAGAAAGAGTTACCTTGTAGCGATCAGTGAAGAGGCGGGGCCAGGAGCTAGGACTCGACCCCCGCAACCTTAACTAGTTGAGTACAACTAGGTGAGTACACACACACACACACACTCACACACACACATACATACACACAAACACACACATACATACACACACACACACATACAC
>NC_091293.1:7413025-7418025 GCF_038502225.1 Cherax quadricarinatus
CTTGCACAACATTTGAACACCATCAAAAACATCATCAAACCCATTTGAATGCTCCCAAATACACCATTGTATTCAGTCAAAACACCACCAAAATCACCATAAACTAAGATCAACATTTACATATGAATACTCCAAAAACATCATCAAACTCCTTTGAATATTACCAAAACACCACTGAATACTGCCCAAACTCTACTAAAAATCACCAGAAACTAAGATCACCACCACCAACTAACACCCATTTTATAGAAATCCCCTCAAATCACTATAAGCATGACGATCCCACTCACCTCTGACTATTATATAACATGTACGCAAAAAAAAAAAAAAAAAAAAAAAAACCATTCCCATAAATCATTTGAATACTCACAAAAAACACCTTTGAACATTTCCAAACAGCACCGAAACACTTACAGCAGGATCACCACCAACTGAAAACATAACATGTACACACACACACACAAAAAAAACTAAGACATCCATCAACTATCATCAATGACCACTCATTTTTACAAACATTCGCACAAAAAAATCACATTCAAGAAATATCATCAAACTCCTTTGAATACTCCCAAAACACCACTGAATACCACCAAAACAGCACCGAATACTGCCCAAACACTAAAAATCACCAGAAACTAAGATCAACACCACCAACTAACACTCATTTTATAGAAATCCCCCTCAAATCACTATAACCAAGACGATCCCACTCACCTCTGACTATTATATAACATGAGCGCCAAAAAAAAAAAAAACTCATAAATCATTTTGAATACTCACAAAAAACACCTTTGAACATTTCCAAAACACACACACACACACACACACACACACACACACACACACACACACAAAAATAAGTCATCCATCAACTATCATCAATGACCACTCATTTTTATAAACATTCGCACAAAAAAATCACAATCACCAACTCCATACAATATCTAATGCACTCCTCTCACTACCACCAACACATAGCAGCACAGATAGGGATACCTCTCATGACATCACACTCCATCCTGTGTTTACTTGATGACGTCACACCCCACTTTTACTTCATTTAACTTATTGAGAGGAAGCTACTTGTTTCAACCTGTTATATCTCCATTATCTAAGATCACCAATGAGACATTACCATAACTAACACAGTGACTAGCTTTGAACCAACTCTGATCATCACCAAAACACCACTGATCATCTTCAAAAAATACTCTGCACATCATTTGAACACCTTCAAAAAACACCATCAAACACATCCGAATACTCCCGAAACACTACTGATTGCTACCAAATCACCACTGAATACTACCAAAAAACCGTCAAAATCACCAGAATCTAAGTTTAGCATCACCAGCTAATATCCATTTTATTGAAATTCCCTCAAATCACTATAACCAAGAACTCCCTCCCCATGGGCGCGAAAAATGAAAAAACTTGAACACAAACCTAATACGCAAACACTTAGTACATGATCACCATCAACTGAAAACATATCTTGTACACACACAAATCTAAGACAACCACCAACAACAATCACCCATGTTCACTTACCTCAAAAATCACTAATATCACAGAAAACACTCATTTTTTATAAACATTCACACTAAAAATCATATTTGACAATATCTAAGTGCACTCACCTCACTACCACCAACACACGATGTCACACCTCACAGGACCGGCGAGGTCACCTCCAGTGACGTCACGCTCTCATCTGTGTTCACTTGGTGGTTAGTAACCACACCCACCCCACCTTGTTTCAACCTGTTGTACCCTACATTATCTAAGAACACTATAACCAAGACGATTACCAGATTTTATGACCCCACCACTAATATCACAGAAAACACTCATTTTTATAATTATTCACACAAAAATCACGATCACCAATTCCATATCATGTTTACCATCATCTATCAACACTCATCTCCAAGATCACCAAAAATCTAAGATCATGCATCTCAAAACTACTATGATCACTGAAAACACTTATTTTTTAAACATTCGCACAAAAATAAGACATACACAAAAATACCACGACACTTCCACCAACATCTATAACATAACATGAGCACTATAACATATCACCATCACAAAAAAAAAAAATAATACACAGACACCCACAACTTATATATTTCAATCACAAATTTAAGTCATGAGACATACACACCAAATCTAAGACATTCACCTCCAACTAAGACATACACATCTTAACTAAGACATACACCAAAACCTATACTTGACATATTGCGATATGAATATTCATACCACATTTATCATTTCTCACCTATGTTGCATATCACATTCCTCATCCACATCATCCCTCAAACATCCTTTCTTATTCATTCCGTATATCTCCTGGAGTTGTTTAAAACCCCGACGGCCCATCACGACGTAGGAGCCAGAGCAACCATCACCACTCCAACACCACCTACTACACTCTGGCTCCTAATGTCATGATGGGCCGTCGGGGGTTAAAACAACTCCAGGAGATATACGGAATGAATAAGAAAGGATGTTTGAGGGATGATGTAGATGTGATATGCAACATAGGTGAGAAATGATAAATGCGGTATGAATATTCATATCGCAATATGTCAAGTATAGGTTTTGGTGTATGTCTTAGTTAAGATGTGTATGTCTTAGTTGGAGGTGAATGTCTTAGATTTGGTGTGTATGTCTCATGACTTAAATTTGTGATTGAAATATATAAGTTGTGGGTGTCTGTGTATTATTTTTTTTTTTTTTGTGATGATGATATGTTATAGTGCTCATGTTATGTTATAGATGTTGGTGGAAGTGTCGTGGTATTTTTGTGTATGTCTTATTTTTGTGCGACTGTTTAAAAAATAAGTGTTTTCTGTGATCATAGTAGTTTTGAGATGCATGATCTTAGATTTTTGGTGATCTTGGAGATGAGTGTTGATGATCAGAGTTGGTTCGAAGCTAGTCAGTGTGTTAGTTATAACAGGTTGAAACAAGCAGCTTCCTCTCAATAAGTTAAATGAAGTAAAACTGGGGTGTGACGTCGTCAAGTAAACACAGGATGGAGTGTGATGTCATGGGAGGTATTCCTATCTGTGCTGCTATGTGTTGGTGGTAGTGAGAGGAGTGTATTAGATATTGTATGGAGTTGGTGATTGTGATTTTTTTGTGCGAATGTTTATAAAAATGAGTGGTCATTGATGATAGTTGATGGATGACTTATTTGTGTGTGTGTGTGTGTGTGTGTGTGTGTGTGTGTGTGTGTGTGTGTGTGTGTGTGTGTTGTTTGGAAATGTTCAAAGGTGATTTTTTGTGAGTATTCAAATGATTGATGAGTTTTTTTTTTTTTTTTTTTTGCGCTCATGTTATATAATAGTCAGAGGTGAGTGGGATCGTCATGCTTATAGTGATTTGAGGGGATTTCTATAAAATGGGTGTTAGTTGGTGGTGTTGATCTTAGTTTCTGGTGATTTTTAGTAGAGTTTGGGGAGTATTCAGTGGTGTTTTGGTAGTATTCAAAGGAGTTTGATGATGTTTTTGGAGTATTCATATGTAAATGTTGATCTTAGTTTATGGTGATTTTGGTGGTGTTTTGACTGAATACAGTGGTGTATTTGGGAGTATTCAAATGGGTTTGATGATGTTTTTGATGGTGTTCAAATGTTGTGCAAGAGTATTTTTGAAGGTGTTCTGGGAGTATTCAGTGGTGATTTGAGGGGTTTTCGAATGATGTTTTTGGAGTATTCAATGGTAATTGATGGTGTTTTTAGTAGTGTTCAAAGTAAAGTGAGTTGTCTGTGTGTGTTAGGTGGTCATAGAATATTGTGAATAACTTGGTTACAGTGATTTTAGCGGATTTGAGATGGGTGATGAGATGCATTTGTGGATGTGAAATGTGATTTTTTTTTGTTTCTGTTCTGAAGAGGTGTGTTGGGAGATGGGTGAGTGGATGTGAAGAAATGTGGGTGAGATGGAGAGGGGTATGGGGAGATTTGTATTAGTAATTTAATGAAATATGGGGGAATTTTACTGAAAATAAAGGAAATGTGTGAATATTATAAAATAAATTATAGAAGTGAAAAGTTATGATACATTGGAAAAGATTGGAGGGTGTAGAAACATGCCGCAGTAGTTGGGTAGTGAGATGATTAGTTGTTGTGAGTATAATATTAATTAATGTGGATACATGGAGATGGATATGGAGAGGACTTTATTAGAATTTTAGTAATGTAGGGAGGAATGTGCATTACATTTTAAGATACAATAAAAAGAAGAGGAAAAATTTGTATCGAATAAATTGTGAATAAATTGACAAGTGATGAGGGTTGTGGGCATTGTTGTCGAACTAGAGATATCGAAAAAGATGTTATAAGTGGGATGTTGTTGTGGGTTGTTGTGACTTTTCTGATGAAATTAGTTAAAACGCGAAAAAATTGTGGGTGATGTGGGTTGTGGGTGTTGTGGGTGTTGTGGGTTGTGTGTGTTGTTGTCGAACTAGAGATACCGAAAAGATGTTATAAGTGGGTTGTTGTTGTGGGTGATGTGGGTTGTGGGTGTTGTGGGTTGTGGGTATTGTTGTCGAACTAGAGATATCAAAAATGTTGTTATAAGTGTTGTGGTGACTTTTTCTGATGAAATTAGTTAAAACGAGAAAAAAAAATTGTGGGTTGTGAGTGTTGTGGGTTGTGGGTGTTGTTGTCGAACTAGAGATGCTGAAAAGTGGTTATAAGATGTGGGTTGTTGTTGTGGGTGTTGTGGGGTGATGTGGGTTGTGAGTGTTGTGGGGTGTGGGTGATGTGGGTTGTGGGTGTTGTGGGGTGTGGGTGTTGTGGGTTGTGGGTGATGTCGAACTAGAGATGCTGAAAAGTGGTTATAAGTTGTGGGTTGTTGTTGTGGGGTGTGGGTGATGTGGGTTGTGGGTGTTGTGGGATGTGGGTGTTGTGAGTTGTGGGCGTTGTTGTAGAACTAGAGATACCGAAAGATGTTATAAGTGGGTTGTTGTTGTGGGTGTT